>NW_022196903.1:138387671-138395171 GCF_008632895.1 Mastomys coucha | reverse complement strand
TAATTGTGAACACGGAGAACCACATGAGTCCATCAATCAGGGGACAGATGAGGACCCAACAGAATTACTTCTGTAGGTGGCCAATTTTTTTTCAATCAAGGACAGCTGAAAGGTCATGATTAAAACAGTGATTTTCCAGAAATTGTAAGTAACTGTTAGTGATTGTTTTGCACAAAGATGTCAAAACTACCTTTTTTCCTCTGAAAAAAGAAAATTATAAGTTGTTGCAAACATTGGCAGTTTTCCAAATTTCACTTGCACCTACTGTAATGTATTTTAATTACCACACTTGAGTCAATTTCTTTAAAAAAAGACAATAAAAGGCAAAAATAGGTATGATAGGAGGCTTCCCAGATTCAACAATGGTTTTGCCAACACCTGGACATTTGTTGCTTAGATTAACCCAACACTAAGACTTTGAAATTTTACAGTATGAATTATAAGTCTCTGGAGAAATGAAAAATGCTGTCATTAAGTATCTCAACTAAAATGTGGCAGGGGGCTTCAGAGATGGGGGTCACTTCATGTCGAAAATTTAGGAAGGCAGCTCAGGAGAGCACATGGCCTGTGGTTTTTGTAGATGCTGTGTGTGCTCTGAGGCTGACTGAACCCACACCCTGGCTGGTGACAGATAGGATAACTGCTTCTCCTGGTTGCTCAGATAGGATGTAGATACAAGGTCCTGACCCTGTGTAGTTGTTGAAGATGCCTAAGGACCTTGGCAAGGAGGATTTCAGCCAAAGTGTCCTAACAACTTTCTCAGTCGGGCAATTGTGTTCTCCCGCTGACATCTTACTGCAGGTCTGTTTCTGTTTACTTATTGTTTTTTTAATAGTTACCTGTGGTTGGATACATTACACTAAGCTGTTTGTGAATCCCTGTTTAGTGTCAAGCTCTAATGTGCATTGAGTGTTCTTCAAAATGGAGGTGTAAATTTTGAGAGATGTACTGTATCTCAGTGTCTCAGTGTCAGTTGTATGTGTTCTGTATTTGTGTGTGTGTGTGTGTGTGTGTGTGTGTGCTCACATGTATGTGCCTGTGTGTCTTCATGTAGAAGCCAGACACCGACTTCTGACGTCCTCCTTGGCTCCTTTTCCCCTTATGTTTGAAACAGGGTCTCTCTCTGAGCTTGGAGCTCCCAACTGGTTAGGCCATCTGACCAATGAGCCCCTGAGATCCCCCATCTGCATCCTGGAAGTTACAGGGGAATGCCTCCATGCCAGCCTTTTACATGGATGCTGGGGTTCTGAGCTCAGGTGCTCCTGCATGGGTATCCAACCCTTCAGCCTTTGAACAATCTCTTCTGCCTGCATTCTGTACATTTACTCTCTGCCTCCATTTCTAAAGGGATATCTACCCCTTTAGAGGACACAGAAATTAAAGAAGAAGGACAGTGATGGTGCTTGCAGCCACCCAGAGGAGGACTGGGCTACTCCGTGGGGTGACCTTCAGGCGTACTTATGTTCCATCCCTTGCAGGAAGTTCTGAGGCAGGAGGGGATGGGCAATGGAGTTACTGGGCGTATGAAGGGCTCATAGGGTTCTTTGCAGAGTGTAACTTCATCTACAATTAAAAACTTTAGCATCAGGGTAACTGGGCTCGTTTCTACATCATGCGACAATCTCCTTCTCCCTGTGATGAACACACTGAATTCGGGTGTGCAAGGCAGAAGAGTGCTTCTCTGATTTTAAGAGCAACATTTTGATATGTCATAACTTTGACGGCTGTGTTTTAAGTTAGATAGCTCACTCCAGATCTTTTCTTTCTTTCTTTTTTTTTCTTTCTTTTTTAAATGGCTTTTACGAGACAGGGTTTCTCTGTGTCACCTTGGCTGTCCTGGAACTCACTCTGTAGTCCAGGCTGGTCTCGAACTCAGAAATCCACCTGCCTCTGCCTCCCAAGTGCTGGGATTAAAGGCGTGCACCACCACCGCCCGGCAGATCTTTTCTTTTTGTAATCTATAGGAGGATAAAATTCTATCAAACAACATTTATTGGATGGCAGATATATTAAAAGCATGGCACATGATAGTTTGCTTTCAAGGATCATGCATCCAGTCCAAAGCCACCCTGGTTTCAAGTGTTTTCCTGTTACATTCATAGTGGGTTGGAATCGTGTGCCTTGTTATTGTTGTTATTTTATTTATTCAATAAGAAAAAGAGATAAAATTCAATGTCACTTGGCCCCGATTTGTCTATACTATTAAAAGTTGCCCTGGCAAGGGTACTACATTGTCGCGACCACCCTCGACCAGCAAGAATGATGCAACACACTCTCGGGCTCTTCTCCAGCAGTTTATTCAGGAACCTTGAAGAATCTTCTGACTGACCCCGAGGAAAGCCAACCCACAGGTTAAATACTGTATGGTCAGCCAACCAGGCAAAGCCACGTGGTGCTATCTAACAGGCCCACATAGCGGAAGCAAGCCAGTTGACTCAGCCCATAACCAAATAAGGAGTTGTTTACTTCAAGAGTGCTCGCCATCAGACTGGCGGGGGGCCGGCGGCCAGCGCCATCTTTGAGGTGTGACGCTTCGCGGCTCTCCACATTACATAGTATGGAAGGTGTACGGCTATGAGTCAGAGAGCTGTGACTGGGTCCTGGCTGTTAGACATATTCTCCATTCCAAATGTCTGTGTGGCTAGGATTGCCTGCCTCTTCTCTTCCTTGAGAGTTCAATATATCTGCCCTACCATTGAAACCAATTTTAATGAGAAGTTGCTGAGAACAACCCCTTGCCTTGTGATTGGAATTCTGCCTGTCTTGTAGGCGTGTGCAGTGATCATTGATGATGGGCCCTCTGTTGGGATGGGGTTGCATATCATCCTTGATTGGAATTGCCTCTTGGCAGCATCACATGACTGTTACCTTCAGGGTCACCTCTGAGTTCTCTATGATGGAGCTACAATTGCCTCAATATCATAGAGTCTACAACATTCTTTGGCCAGTTATGGCCAGGTTCTGGGTTGGTGTCTTTCTCTCCTCTTCATCATCTTCTTATCTTGTCCATGACACAAAGAATTTAGACCTTCATACTATTCCTAGTTCCCTATAAGTATCAAACACAAGAAAATCCCATTGTCATGGGGACCAGGGAAGGTTGACAGCAGAGTACAGGAGGAAGTCCCCATGATAATGGCATGGGACGAGGTCTCAGCTCTGTGTGGAAGCTCATGCTTGGTAGTAGAAGATGGTTCCTTGCAGGATCAGAGCTTGTCAGGCTCCAATTAGCTAGCTTTTGGAAGCAGGGAAGGTTCCAGAGATTGGAGGGAGATGGGAAAGGTTATCAGCAGAGTCAGCCAGAGGCTAAGGCTCCTTGGGCATGGGAGGTTGGTACAATGTCATGTCCCAGCGAGCCAGCTTTCCAAACAATACGCAAATTCAAGAGAGTAGCAGAAGTTCAACCACCAGCTCAGTGAAGCAAAATGCAGGGGTCACTGAGATGGATGAGAAGCAGATCCTACTGGGGGAGTTACAGGCAGGCTGGCTCAGGAGCTGCTCAGGAAAACAGTTCATCTTTTTTTATTCTGTTATGCCAAGGTGTTCCCATGGCCACATCCTGTCTCATCCAAGCATGGCGGGAAAAGAGAGAATTCATATAAATGGCCCCAAACAAGATCCTCACGCTTTTGCTCAAAGGCCAGTAGCCTGCTCCGCTCTCCCTGCTTTCTCACCATCTGCTTCCTCCACTTTATAGTTCTGTAATCTTGGTTTAAAAAGCAAAACAACCACGCCTCCCCCCCCCCCACAAGATTGTTATCCCATAATGAATTGATTCTGGTGCATTTTCAAGCATCTTTCCATAAGGTTTTAGGATGTGATGGTTTGTCATAATCTAATTGCTAGAGTGTGTTGCTTAGTGACACGTGAAGGATAAGGGCTGGCCTCAAATGAGTGACACAGAAAGCCTGTCCATCTAAGAGCCTGCTGATACCTGCAATGGCTCCAGATGCAACCTGATCCACGGAGGCCGAAGGAAGTCCCACTAGAGTTGCCGACATTTGTGCTGGTGTTTAATGGTTTCCCAGAAGAAAAGTATCTAAGCTGTCTTTGTCCCATCTTGTCATATTCCCATTGTTTATGGAAAGGACAGTTACAGAGGAGTTCCCAAACAGGAGGATCTTGTATTCCTAACTCTAAGAATTACTTTGTTTTCCTACTAGGATGAAACCTTTGCTTCTGGCACCTTCTCTTACCTAACTTGTTTGCCACACAATTATAGATACTTATGTATCTAAAGATAACCATACTGGGCCTTTGGGAACACATGATCTCATTTCATCAGTAAATATCTAACTTCTGGGTCACACTCACGAGATTTTACAGTTCTGCATGATTTTTTGAGACTGAGTTTTAACTTTGCCTTGTGATGCCATTTTGACTATTGTTTCTTAATTTAAAAAAAAGTATTTGTCTAAAAGAACAAACACTTGTGATGAGATGAAAACTGTCACGGTCTTGTGTCCCTCTTGACTACCTGAGAGCAACAGGTTGTTTGAGTGGCTACATCATTATCCAGGTTTCTTCTCATGGCACACATTTTCTGTGAAATAGAAGCCAACTTCCCACATCAGAAGTAGTCTACCCACAGACAAGCTCAGCTTTGGAAATATTTCTCCATTTTGGAACTTGTCTTAGTATGGCTTAATATTTGGGCAGTGTTTTTGTTTTTTTGATTCCTCACACAGAATTTTCATGTGGCAAAAACAGCACAGAGGGTCAGTAAGAAAGAAAGGACAGTGGGCCTGTCTGAAAATGGAAATGAGGGGACTGGAAGGAAGAACTAAAACCTACAACTGAAGCCAGGGCGGGTCCTGTGCACCCATGGGTTTGGGTAGTCTGCCTTCCCAGATTCTGGGGGTCCCGTGTTGAACACTGCCCCATGTTTCCCTCCAGGAAGAGCTGGATGGCCGAAGGAGCACCCTGCCAAGGCTGAGAGCAGTCAGTCACAGCAGTGCTTGCTGGCCAGCATTCACTCTTGCATGCTTCATTCGTACCTGGTGCAGTGTTAGGTGTGGTGTTTAAAGCACCCATTAGGGTGGGATGTAGCTTCAGTGGTAGAGCACTTGCCTCAGTGCAAGAAGCCTGGAGTTGGATTCCCTAGCACTGAGAAAGAAAACAGAACACATTTATCAGCAGGGTCCTGACTGGGGGGAGGGGCTCTCCCATGCACTCGTGACTTGAGTATGACTTAAGTTAGGTATGACAGACCCAAGAGAATTTTCAGACTTTCAGACCTACAGACTTAACAGAGCATAGGCAGATTCACGTGATGTGGTGAACACCCTGCTTCTGAAGATGGTTATGCATTCACCAGCTATTCCAGAAGAGGAAGGTCTAGGGGAAATTGAGGGTGGTGAGTATCTACAGTCTCAAGCCACCTGCCAGCACATAGCCTAGACTGGATATTTATAAACCTTGCTAGTGAGTGAAGGCAAGCTTTGATACAAGTGTTTGGGGAAGTTATTGTGGCAAAAATTAAGTTTTTTTTGTGAGTTTGTTTGTTTTTTTGTTTTGGGGGGGTAGTGGTTCAGGGTAGACCTTCAAGATCAGATAGTTTTTCCCACATGGATTATGTTTTCTGTGGGTCTCATGTCAAGTATGGCTGGTGAAGCTAACGTGGTCTTACTTCCTGATAAATTTTGGAAAAGCCACTTTCCCTAAGCACAAGTGCATTCCATTAGAAGGCAACATGGGGGCCACCATCACCCGCCTCCCAGTGGTAGTGTTTCGTGAATCTTACCTGCTTTGACGGCCAGGGACATCCTTTACTCCATTACATACATCACAAGTCTTCATGGGTCAGCTCCTGCCCTATTGCATGCCTGGGAGGGACATCCCAGCCGCACCCCTACTGTGGCCCTGTCTTGTGTCAACCATGGTCAACTGTGTGACTCCCACCACCTGGGATTGGTATTTCCCGCTGTGATTTCAAACTTTGATTCCTTGATTTTTCTTTTTCTGTTTACCCACTCTTTGCCCTCGGTTTCTTCATGAGCTGGAAGAATTGTAAGAAATGGATCCTGTTTCTCTTGGGAGTTGATGTGGTTCACTTTGGGAGTTGATGTCTTTCTGTCTTGGCGTGCAGGATAAATATGGTTGATTATTGGTGACTCTTGCTTTCCTATACACCCTGTATGTGATAGCCCTTGTGACGTGAAAGCTTAAAGATAAATGAGGTGAGCTGGGTATGTCAGCAGTACTGCAGTGGGTCATTCAAGGGACTCTTGTTACCCCGGCTTTTTGCCTTATGCATTTAAGTGCACAGGGAGCCCTGCAGCATTCAGATCAGTGAAGAGGAGTAGGGAGGGCTTCCACCTATGCCATGCAGCATTCACATCAGTGGAGACAAGTGGGGAGGTCTTCCACCTATGTCAGGCCCAGCTTGATCGTATCTATAATTCTCTGGCAGCAATGTGATAATGCTTCCTTTTGGTCACCCTTGTGTCTCTTTTGAACTTAGGTTCATAGTCTTGCCATCTGTAGATTAAAAATCCATTAAAATCTTTAAGAATGGCAAAACTTACACATCCTCTTCTCTGTAGTAAAGATTTTTTTCTCAAAGCTTTTACATTAGAACTCTGTGAGCTAGCACTGATATTAATAGGCCATTTTAAAGTCAACTTTGGGCTGTCCTTAAGCTATGGTAGACCTCACAGGGAGGGGCTTCCCAGACTCTTTAAGATTGAATTTTGGACAAGCGATTAAGTCGTGGTTGATTTTTTTTCTCATGTCAGAAGACAATGCAAGATTCCATTAACAAACAGCAGACAGCCTCTAGGTAAGTGGTAATGAGGAGGGTTCATTTGCCAGGAATACGGGAGGAATAGGGTGAAAATAGACTTGGAGAAAGAGTGCCCCAGCAATTGTTCTATAAATCACAAGGGAAATGAAACCAGAGGATAGGTGGGAGGTCAGGGTTAGAGACGTAAACTTAAACTAATATATAGATAAATGGTGACCCCCCCCAAAATCCACTGTCCCACATTTTGTAAAAACATCCCAGGAAGTTAAGATCCAAAGAAAACATCTTTTTGTCTGTCCAAACAGAGGCTTTTCTTTGATATAATCTGTTTATTCCTGGCTACAAATTAATTTTCTCTTGCTCTCTTTGTAGATCATAGTTAACTGTTAGACCTAGGAGTTGTATTCCTAGCTCAGGAGGCTCTGGGAGAGAACACAGTCTCTCTGCCCTCTGTCCAGGCAGCTTGCCACCACTGTATCTCAATCAGTTGTAGTGATTAATATACTATTAAATGTTTCCTAGGAGTGGAGGACCTTGCTCAACATGCACAGAGTCCTGGATTTGGTCCCCAACACCATGTACACTGGCTATGGCAGCACACCTTCATGTACACTGGCTATGGCAGCACACCTTCATGTACACTGGCTATGGCAGCATGCCTTCATGTACACTGGCTATGGCAGCACACCTTCACATACACTGGCTATGGCAGCATGCCTTCATGTACACTGGCTATGGCAGCATGCCTTCACATA
>NW_022196903.1:138377159-138385726 GCF_008632895.1 Mastomys coucha | reverse complement strand
CTGGCTATGGCAGCATGCCTTCATGTACACTGGCTATGGCAGCATGCCTTCACGTACACTGGCTATGGTAACACACCTTCACGTACACTGGCTGTGGTAGCACACCTTGCAATCCTAGCACTGAAGAGGTGGATGTTGGAGGGCCAGAAGCTCAGGATGGAGTTTAAGAGCAGCCTGGATAAAAGCCCCATAAGACCTCTGGGCAGTTTTCCCTATTAGATTTGTAGGTTCTCCTGTGCTACCAGAAATAAAAACCCGTGAAGTGGCGTCCTCGAGATGGGGCTGACCACATGTGCTCTTAAGCTTCATGACTCAGAAACTCGACCTACCATGACAAAAGTCTCTCAGTATAGTCTTGACTATCCTGGTACTCATGCCGTAGACCAGACTGGCCTCAACCTCACAGAGACCTGACTGCCTCTGTCTCCTGAGTGTTGGGATTAAAGGTGGGTGTCACCAGCGCCTGGCGTGTTTTCAAATCTTACTGATTCTAAAGCCTAGGATTTCCTTGAACGTTTTCCTTATTGATCCTGTTTTTGTTGATTCCTGCATTCCTCATGACCCAATGACATTCTGTGCTGCTTTTCTTATGGAAACTCCTTGAGTGCATGCCATAATAAGACACACATAAGTCATTCATTTCCAAAAGGCCTGAGTATGAAGCAGGATCCATTTCTTACAATTCTTCCATCACAAAATGTAAGAACTCTTAGGAAGTTTCCCCTGTGTGCCAGACCTTGTGCAGCACTCTGGGACACAATGTAGACATGTAATGTTCATAGGGAATGATATTTCAAATCGAATTCTGGAGGGCTGGGCACTTTTCAGCTATTTCATGTGTGCTTTGTTTAATCCTTGAAACAGCCCTTTATTGCTAATCAACCCTCCCCTAGGCTGAGGAAATCACGGTGCTTGGAGGGATAATCACACCCGCAGGACAGACAGTCCGCTCTAGGGCCTGAAACATTAGGCACCGTCCGATGTTTATGAAACTTCCAGGCTAGTCGGGGAAGTCATAGGTCAAGCAAGAATAAAGTAACATTGTTAGTGCTATGAAGACAGGAAGAGGAGCCAGGCAGGATGACAGATGAGAATGGAGCAGACATGCTTTGTGTGATTTTTACCAGTGTGGTCAGTTCTTAAAACAGATCCAGCTTAATATGGAAAAAAGAAATATACAATGCTCGTGAAAACTGCACACCAAAACAAATGTTTTTGTTGGTGATGTTTATATGATAGAATTGGAATATGCTCTTAGGTTCTTTGTGGAAGTCCTACTCTCATGCTAAGGGATATTATAACCTGGAAATTTGGAATTTTTCCCAAATAATTCCTGTATTAAGAATGGTTCCACTGAATTCGATTTCTATATGCCATCTATTCTTTAGAGATGCTGGTGAGAGCTCTGCTTCCCTGGAAGCATCCTGCCTGCAGGTGAGGAGACACCAGCTCCCATGCATCTTTTTCTCTTTGGCTCCATCAACAACAACAAAATCCTAATTTGGATAACTAATATGCTTAAGTATTCTCAGAAAAGGGTGATAATATATGAGAGCTGTTAGGTTGTTCCCACAAATCATTGTGCTTTACAGCTTTGATTTTGAAATATGTGGACGGGTGTCTGATTTATGCCACTGGTGTTTCTTGTGTATACTTAAGCATTTCCACCTAATGTTATTAACTAAGCCTGAAGCTACAAATGGGCCTCCCTTACTCAGGACGTTTGGCATGGGCATCTCCCTGAGTTATGACCCATGTCCTGTGAATGATGTCCTTCGTGGTCTGCTCACACCTTTCCCCTTTTACTTGCCATTTCCTGAAATCTCTTTACTGTGTTTTAATGGCTGTTATTCATAACACGTGGAGGACAGCATTCACAGGAGGTCTTGCAGTTGTGCCATCCGTTGGCTTGTAAGTGGCGAGTTGGTTTTCTTCTGTTATATCTTTGACACAGGGTTATATGTAGCCCAGACTGGCCTTGAACTTGATGAATATCCAAGGACATCCCTGGATTTCTAACTGGTCCGTCTCCACCTCCTGTGTGCTTACATTGCAGGTATATACCACCACATCTTGTATGTGCTACTGGGGAGCAAACCTAAGGCTCTTTGCATACTAATTAAACCCTCTACCAACCAACCAAGTCCTCAGCCAGATCGACTAGTAACTTATTGTATCCATCTGCCCTGTTCTTGATTTTGATTTTGTTGCTATGATAAGCACCCAGCAAGAACAACTTAGAGGACAGAGCTTCATGTTACTTTGCATTCAAGGTTACAGTCCGTTACTGGGGAAAAGTCATGGCCGGAGCCTGAAGCAACTAGTCACATCCAAAGTCAGACACAGAGAGAGGGTGATGACAGGGATACCCGCTGCTTAGGCTGCTTTCTCTTCCCCTGTGTCGTAGAGGGCAAACCAGTGAGTGGTGTCACCCACCTTCTGGTTGTATCTTCCCACAAGATCCATGCAGTCAACACAACCCCACATGGATGTGTCTGCTAGCTACTCCAACCTAGATAATCCCTCACAGAGATTCTCTCCCAAGATGATTGTGGGCTATATAAAGTTGACAGTTAAAGCTGACCATCTCAGCATTCAAAATGGCCAAGTTTGTAAGCGTTACCCTTTGGGCAGTGGTCTGTTTGGGGCAAAGACTTATGCAGGACTCCATTGTTGCCATGGTTACTCTGTGCCTCTTTCTTCCTCTCTGACCTTTCAGCTCTCCAAGGATAAAGATACTTTGTCTCTTCATTGCTGCCTTGTGGAAGTAAGCTCCTCATTCAGTAGACTCTGTAAAATATAGAGACGATAAGATTAACTCGTATTAGTAACTCATGTGCTATAAGTGTCTGTTCTACCCCAGGAACTCTTCAGGGCTCTCTCCATTTCTGACTCTCGATTGCCACTGCAGCTCAAGAAGGAAGGTCTCATTATGAACCTTGTGGAAAGAGGAGGGACCGGAGGCACAGGGTATTTTTAAAAACTGCTGATGGTGCATTGTAGGTAGAGATGTATACATTAAAAAATAGGGATAAGTAAAAAGTGAGCAGAGTAATTGTCCTTAGTACCATAAGCTTAAACAGGATTGGTGGGCAGAAAGCTGAGCTACAGGGAAGATGTTCACACAGTGGACACGTGAATAAATACTCACACTTTAATGGGCATTTTGATGAAATGAACCCCAAATGGGGATTCCAACAATTCCAAAAGTTTCTAGGGTGAAAGTTAAAACTTACAATGTGACTCCTCCGCCTCCTCCTTCTCCTTCTCCTCCCCTCCTCCTTCTTCTCTTCTTCCTCCTCCTCCTCCCCTTCTCCTCCTTCTCTTCTTCCTCCTCATGCCTTTTAAGTGGACCAGCCCTCCGATGCAGAGCAAGCAACCACACAGGTGCATTGACTGTGGCTCATCATCTGCTCCCTCAGTCTCATCAGGTGGGAATCTTGGCCAGAGACACATCGTGTTGAACATCATGGAGTGTGAGGAATGTTGTTCTCCACACTTTGGACCACTCATCACTCTAAAGGTGACATGTTCAAGCCCAAAGACACTGGAGCTTGGGGCTAGAGAGCAGCACGCTCCTATCTCCTGTGCTTGCTCTGGAGCTCCAGGGAATTGGGAGATGAAAAGGTTGGAGGGTGAAATTAGTCTGATTATTTTAACTACTTCAGCATTTCTCTATTCTTGCTTTGTGAAAAGAAAAAAACCTGAAATTCTTACAACAGAATATATGTGTGATGTATCACTAGCAAATGAAATATAATCACATAGTTCTAAATACATTAAGCATTCTGTATTGTATTAATTAGTGTGTGTGTGATTGTGTGTAGGTGTTGAGTGTGTGTGTTTGAGTGTATGTGTGCCTGTGAGTATGTATGCATGTGTGTGCATGTGAGTGTTTGTATGAGTGTGTTTTGTGAAAATGTGTTTGAGTGTGGATACGAGTGTGGATATGCATGTTTGTGTGCATGTGTGTAAGTGTGTGTGTGTGTAAGTGTGTGTGTGTGTGTGTATGCTTATAGCAGTCATAGAACAACTTGCACAAATTGGTTCACTCTTCACCATGTGGGTCCTGAAGATAAACTCGGGCAGTCAGGACTGGCAGGAAAGCTTCTATACACTCTGAGACTTCGCACTAACCCATTACACACAAACTTATAATGAAATAATTTTTGTAATTTGTAAGGAGTTATACTTTTATGTTAATCTTATGCTTCCTCAGGCCATCAGGCCAAAATCTTAAAATTTCTGCAACCTCACAAAATGGTACCTCAGAAATCATACCTTCCAAATGTGGACTTGCTTGTCAGAGATCTTTCTAGATATAAAATATAGTGAGAGGGAGTGGAAAACATAGAGGGGGAAAGATACAGAGACACAGGGAGACAGACAAAGAGAGACAGACAAAGACAGAGACACAGAAACAGAGGTACAGACACACAGAGAGACACAGACAGTGAGAGAGACAGACAGAGACGGACAGACAGAGAGGGACAGAGACAGAGACAGACAGACAGAGAGGGACAGAGACACGGAGAAACAGACAGACAGAGACAGAGACACACAGAGAGACACAGACAGGGAGAAAGACAAACAGAGACAGACAGACAAAGAGGGACAGAGACACGGAGAAACAGACAGGGAGAGAGACAGACAGAGAGACAGAGAGACAGAGACAGAGACAGACAGACAGACAGATAGACAGACACATACCTGCCCAGGGAGCCAGCAATCTCAATGATTTCTGTTCGGCTCAGGTTTCACTTGATACTTGTTTCGGCTTTTGAAGCCCGAGTCATGAGCAAGAGGCAAAGATAGCTTTTGACTGGTGTTCTAGAACTATAGAGTTAAAATGTACCCTCCTCTCTCCTTAAATGATTACTGATTATTATTTTAGTCAACAGGGCAGAATCCTCAGCTCATGGTTAAATGAACTTAGCAGGGCATACTCTCTGTGGCAAAATAAATAAATAAATAAACAAACAAACAAATAAGTAAAATATAATATAAACCTGCCTCTTTGACTTTAGTTCTTTTCCTGTTTTCTAGACACTGCTCAGTTATGTAAACTTTGACATCATTAAATATTGACTTGGTTCATGGTTTAAACACCATTCATCAGTTATGTTTTACATTCTGTGATAACATTTTGCATTTGTTTAGACAAGAGCACCCTAATAGTGTATCTGCATACATGTCTAAATGTATATATACATGTACATACGCACATGTATGTGTTGTGGCTTGGTTCTAAGGACACTTGTGTTAATTTGGCCCCCCAAATTAAACAGAACCCCACATGTCTGCATGTAAGGTGCTAAAGGTCCCTGTCCCCAGTTGGCTTTGATTGGTAAATAAAGTTTCTAGCGGCCAATGGCTGAGCAGAGAAACAGAGGTGGGACTTGAGGATGCTGGGGTTGGGGGGGTAGGGAGACTGAGGGAGAAAGAGAATCACCATTGCCCAGAAAGGAATAAGATGCAGGACTGAGCACTGTAGAAGAGAGAATGTACATTCATGTAAGAGCTGGGAAGAATGCTCAATTGGGCCTGGGGTAGCAAAGATGGAATATAGATTTTAGTAAGTAATAATTAAGGAGTATCAGAGGGGGGAACGTTAGCAACATGGAATGTTGGGAGTGGCCCAGCCATTTAGCTGACTAAGGCATATTAATTATAAGGCCGTGTATGTGTGTGTGTGTGTGTATACATATATAGAGATGTGTATATATATATATTTTAACAAACCACTTTTGCTAAATTATTCTTCTGTGTAAAGTGTAACTCTTGTTTCATTTTGAATTTTATTAAATTATATTTTTGAGGTGATATGTCTGGGGTAGTCCTTCAATTGTCTATCTTTGTCACAGCCTTTTAAAAAGGAATTCAGTGAGGGAAACATTTGAAGACACACACACTTGGACAGAGAAACCAGCTAAAGATAGTGGAAGGACACTTCACCTCTCATAGATGAAAACTGTTTTGTAGGGGAATTTGTAGGACAGTAGCTGTGCATATAGCTCCAAAATAACTTAATTATTTTACTCACATGTTCTGGTGTCGTTTGTTTGTTTGTTTGTTTTGTTGCTGTTCTTTAAAACAAAAATTTTGGTAGAAAACCAAGTCTGATCTACTTGATGCCTTAATATCATCTTTAAAGTAAAAAGCAAGGTCAAACATTAGTGATTGACTGACTGAAAATGTCAGACACCTGTACTACCAGAACTTGGAAGGCTGAAGCAAGGGCGTGTTACAAGCTCACAGCCAGCCTGCTCTCCATAGCAAGCTGGAGAGCAGGGCTACGTAGAGACCGTTTCTCAGAAAAGACAACAAAATAAAGAGGAAGGCATGGACATTCTGGCTCACAACATGTCTGAAAGAAACATGCGGGGCCACCCCTTCTGTCTGGGACAGTCATTCAAACTACTTCTCTAAATTCTTGCACACAGTAGCCTTTTACCACACTGTCCTTGTCCCGAAACTCTGTATTTCTAACTGTTTTCACTAAGCAAGCATAAATGAAGTCCAGGGAGATGGCTCCGTCTGTAAAATGCTCAGCATGCAAGCCTGGAGACCCAGGTTCAGTACCCAGAAGAACCACTTTGAAGAGCCAGGTATGGTGATACATATGTAACTCCAACACTGTGGAAAGAGACAGGATGTGACCTCAGGAGTGGCTGGCCAGTTGAGCTGAGTGAGCTAGCTCCAGAGAAGTAGAACTCTCACTCCAGGGCAGGGGTGGGAGGGGAAGGGAGAGAGGGAGGAGTGTCACAAGAAAGAAAAGAAGTAGAGAGTTACTGAAGTTGACTCCTTTTTTTCCACATATATGTACTTTCATGTGTACATGTACCAACTAACACATGTGTGTGTTCAAGTGCGCGCGCGCACACACACACACACACACACACACACACACACGCACACACACACACACACACACACACACACAGAACAAACTGAATCCATATTAAAATGATTATTTGTTACACTCAGTTTCTGTATGTATTTAGTCATCATCTGACTCTTATCTAACTCTTGTCTGGATAAACTATGGTGACCATACTGTCTCCTGGCTTGATCTGAAGATGGCATAATATTTAAAGCTGGGTCTTCCATAAACACACTGTCACCATGACTCTGAGCGATGGCGACACTCAGTGCTGTTGATTGATGATTCAACTCTCGGGGTAGACTTTTTGGTACTGTAGCTTTGTCTTGGACTGCCCCAGTATTTAGTGGGAACCCCACACCATTTGTAAAATTAAACCCCACGTTTACCCTTGAGACAAATGGCAAAGCTATTCAGGGTTGGTTTTAATCTGGTGTTCTGGCACAGATCCCGTGGGGACACACAAATTAAAACATAGTCCTGGGTCAATTATAGCAGTGTGTCTTTTGAGTGGGAAAGCTTAGGTGACTGGCGTGGCAGGAGCCTGGTGACCCCGCTGAGTGTTATTAATTTTATTGTCCCAGGCGAATAATGAAAATCGGACCTATTGTTTAGCTTTCAAGCTAAAATTGTGCGCCATTATCTAGATGAACCGCATCTGAAGAGCCCCCCACAGCATGTACTCGGGAGAAGGAGTTGAACAGAGTGAGTCTCTAATATAGAAACAATTCTCAAACATGGAAATAGAAGCATTGCTGTGAGGAGGAAAACCGTGGCGGTGGGAACCTCGGCTTTTGTTTCTAGGTTGCTCAAACACTAGAGGCTCTGGAGAAGGTATGACAGTGGATTTCAGGAAACACCACCCTGGTATTTTAGTAGGGTCTTCACAGTGACTTTTCTGGGTGACCCCTCTATACAGTAAGTGCGGTGGTTAAAAGGGGTCTTTGGAACTAATTTGCTTTAATGCTCAATTAGCCAGTTATGTGTCTTTAAGCAAGTTACTTAACCTCTGGCTTACCTCACTTCCCTCAGCTGAAAAATGGGGTGATGCTAACAGATCTCTCCGTGTTGTGGTTCCCCCAATGAATGAACAGGATAATGGGATTCTAAGTTCTTAGTCTACAGGGTGGCTGTCACTCATGATGGGTGGGCTTTGGTGATGCAACTGTCACTGAGTCATTTTTGACCCTGTAAGTGACTCCAATAAACCCATTGGATCCGGCAGTATCTGTACACTAGTCTGTTGTGGGATCCTCTTTATAAAAAAAAAAAAAGGTTTATTTTATGTATATGCGTACACTGCAGCTATCTTCAGACACACCAGAAGAGGGCATCAGATCCCATTACAGATGGTTGTGAGCCACCATGTGGTTGCTGGGAATTGAACTCAGGACCTCTAGAAGAACAGTCAATGCTCTTAACCACTGAGCCATCTCTCCAGCCCCCTGTCGTGTGACATCTGGGGTGAGTAGATGTCGGTTTATAAAGAGGTTCATGTCGGGCATTTGTTATAAAAGCAGAAGACTAACAAATGTTTAGTGATTTTCTTTACTGAGAAACATCTCTCGAGGCAAGAAGCAGTCTCTCTCTGACTTCTCTCTGTGCTGTTCCTTCTCCTCCTCCTTCTTCTTTCGTCCTGCATCTGCAATAGTAACTGGTATGGGCCCAGTGAAAATTTCAGGGA
>NW_022196903.1:138367159-138372159 GCF_008632895.1 Mastomys coucha | reverse complement strand
TCCTGGATGTAGAATTTATGCAGTGATTAAATGCTGGCTACAGGAGATGAAGAATGCAAATCATTTATATCTGACCCAAATGAATTGTGTGGCAAGATAGTCATGGAAATGGCTGAATAGGAGAGAGCTTACCTCCTCATGTGCATGAGGCCCTGGGTTTGATCCCAGCAGTGGGAGACAAAATCATGGTCATGCTGTGTAACGCTATGGAGACAATATCCAAACAGTGGGAATCGATTTTTTTGAAGCATCACTTGTTAAAAACTGTCTCTGAGTAACTGATTGGAGGTGAGAATTTATTATAGCAGTATAAAGTTTTACAGCCATAGCCCAGAGTCCCCCAGTGTCATTTGAGCCTTGGAGTGACAATGGACCTAACAATACTTTTTCAGAATATATTGTTTTCTCTCAGTGAGTTAAAAAATAAAAGGTCTTATGGAATTTTCTAAAAGGTGTGTACAATTTTAAAGTCTATGGTTATGGCTGGTACCCACCCCACTTCCTCAGATGAGAAAGCAAAAAGTTTGTGTAACTTATTAAATTTCCCCTTACTTGAAAATATCTTTGTAATCCTGAAGATGTCCTTAATTTTTGTGTAACTGATGCTATTCACAGTGAGAAGCTCTTTGGTCGGCTCTCAAAGGTATTATCTCTTTGAAAGGAGTTGATGTGTCCACTTGGGGGTGTTGGATTACATTTAAGAGCCAAGCAGACCCTGTTTTTATTTGTCATGGAAATTTAAGTTGTAGTAATAATATGTATTTGCTGTGGCTTCAATACTGAAAGGACACCAGATTCTGCACAGAATAATGTAACAGACACATTTGCATCCATCTACATAAATACATTCCGAATGTGCGTCTTCCACACCTGTAACCACAGGTCTGTCTGCCTCTCTCCTTGTAGCCACATAAGATTGTCTTTCCTCCCTGGGAGTTGAAATTCTGCATTGATGGGTCTTCTTTTATACTTACTAATTCTATTCTCTATTATATTCCAAAAGGCATCATATTACCCGCCTTGTCCAATTTGCTTCTGTGTCTCATTAAAGTGGCCTGCTGTGAAGCTAATTTTTCTTGCTCATTTTATTGATATTTTGGGAGACTGAGATTTTCCCCCAGCAGCTCTTCCTTTAGCATAGGGTTGTAGTAGCTGTCAGGAGAGGGCTTTAAAACCATCCTCTAAGCTAAATCAAAAATAAAAGCAGCTTATTTTAGTCTCTCTATTGAAATATAAATTACAGGTCATCGATCTCTTTCCCACCTCCTTGCAATTATTTTTATTGAAGTTTTTTTTTTTTAAGTAAGACAATGCAATGTATTTTAAAAAGCAAATAAACAAACCTCAAGAATAAGAATAGCAGCAAAGTGGGTTTGTAAGTGGCTGTGGCACATTTAGTGGGAGAAAGGCATAATCCAAACTGCTTTGCTGATCTCCACAGCGGCACAGAGTACAGCATGCAAGGGATAAGGTTAACACAGCAAGCTAAAAATCCCACCGAGGAGGGACAATTTAACTCTCCCCAAGGCAGTGAGGGGGACGTCACACAACAGTGAGGGGGCCTGGGGATTGGAAGCTCAGAGCTTCCATTCAGGTCAACCACTTTCCCAGGAATTCAAGCTCCTAAAGCAATGTCCTGTTAGAGGAATGGCTGCTTTCTGTTTTCTACTGTCACTATGAGTTACTGTTAAGACTATATTTGTTATTATAAACACATGTGCAAACACACTCATACACATGCATACTCATACGCATGCATACACACTCACATTCATGCATATATACATGCTTACATTCATACACATGCTTGCATACACATTCATACACTGCATGCATACTCATACATATGTATGCACACTCATGCATATGCATATGCACTCATACATATGCATACACAGTCACACATATAGACACTCAGACACATGCATATATACTCACATACATCCATGCATACATTCATACACATGCATGCATACATACTCACACAATGCCTATACACTCATACATATTCATACACACAATATACACTCATACCTATGCATACATACTCATAATCTGCATACATTCTTATACATTTGTATACACACACACTCACACACACATATATACACTCAGACACATGCATATATACTCAGATACATGCATGCACACTTGCTCACATTCATACACATGCATATACACACATATGAAGACACATGTATCACCATACATACATGCACACACTCTCCCACTTAAAACTGCATCTTAAATGAACGCATGACCCTTTCTCCTCCAAGCTCCCAGTGGTGGGTTTCTTAGGAGAGACAGCTGGAAGCTGCAGGAGACAAGGAGCCTGTGGTTATCTGGGTGTGACCTTGCTTCCATGTCTTCCCTTTCTATTGTTGTCTCCATTTTCTCTGCAAACTCACCATGGTCTTATAACAGTGTGAGAATGCTGTCTATTTGTAAAGTGCTCAGAAAATACTCCCTGGCACATAGAAATTTTGATAGAGTTAGAAACCAAATAAGTACTGTTTGAAAAAAATAAGAAGTAATAGGTTTTAGAAAAGAAAGAAAGAAAAAGAAAGAAAGAAAGAAAAAAGAAAGGAAGAAGAAAGAAAGAAAGAAAGAAAGAAAGAAAGAAAGAAAGAAAGAAAGAAAGAAAGAAGAGAAAAGAGAAGAAAAGAAAAGAAAAGAAAGAAACTCAGGACCCTTTCTGGACTCCTCTAGAGTTAGCACTGAGAGGTGGAATTGTTTTTATCCGAGATCTATTCTCAGCTAGATGAGACATCTAGGCATATGTGCTGCATGTAGGTTCAAGTCTACACTGCATCAGCAGGGGCACTTTGGGAAGGACCATTAGCATAGAGGGCCGTCACTCAACTGTATCAGGAGGCGTGGTCAGCTGACCCCTAGGTTCCCAGGGAGGCTTGCATCTTCTGCCTGCTGCCCACTCTGGCTGGCACCATCCGAAGGCCATGGGTCTTTAATCTATTTTTTTACACTCCAGTCATTATCCCCCTCCCATTCTGCCATCCAACAGTTCCTCATCCCATTCCTCCTCCCCTGTCTCCAAGAGGATGCCTCCACATCCCCCACATACCTCCAGGCCTCCCCACTCTCTGGGACCTCCAGCCTCTTAAAGGTTAGGTGTATCTACTCTCCCTGAGGCCAGACCAGGCAGTCCTGTGCTCTGCATGTGTTGGGTGCCTGGGAGGACCAGCTGCAGTATGCTGCCTGGTTGGTGCTCAGTGTCTGAGAGATCTCAGGGGTCTGGGTTGGTTAAGACTGCTGGTCTTCCTATGGGGCCACCTTCCTCCTTAGCTTCTTCCAGCCTTTCCCTAACTCAACCTCAGGGGTCCCTGACTTCTGTCCACTGGTTGGGTGTCTCTTATGTGCATCCCTGCTTCCAGACTTGCATTACCATTTCTCTGTGTGTTCGATTTTCAGATCCTCTATCTGTTTTCGATCGCTTTCTGGTATTGTAGTGGCAGTAATTATTGTCAGCCTGACACATACTGAAGTCACTTGGGAATAGGGAACCTCAACTGAAGAAGTGCTCAGATTAGATTGGCCTGTGAGCAAGTGTGTGAGGCGTTGGCATGGCGGCCATTTAATGTGGGCGGGCTCAGTGCACTGTGGGCTGAGCCATCCCTTGGCGGATGGACCTGAGTTGTGTAACAAGAACAGCTAACCCCGAGCGACTCAGGGACTAGCACTTCTCTTAGGCTTCTGCTCAACGTTCTGGCTTTGACATCTTAGTGATGGGCACACAGTAAGGTGTGTTAGACCTTTCACTCATGGTGTTATGGTGGTGACAGAAATCAGACTGGAACAGGTAGGCTCTCTCGGTTTTAGATTACTCCTGAATGTTTTAGCATGGGTTTAAAGTCTTCATTGGTTAAACAGCGCTTAGCCTTTCAGACTTGTTTCCAACCTGGGTGTCCTTTCCTTCCTCCCTTCCCCCCACTCCCAGTTCCCACCAGGGCCCTTCCAGACTCTATTCAAGTCTTTATACATCATTCCCAAGGTTTTCTCTGCTTCACTGCCCTGGACACTCGATGTACCTTTTGAAACTTTAAGACATGATTACCACTGGGCAGTGGTGGTGCACGCCTTTAATCCCAGCATTTGGGAGGCAGAGGCAGGTGGATTTCTGAGTTGGAGGCCAGCCTGGTCTACAGAGTGAGTTCCAGGACAGCCAGGGCTATACAGAGAAACCCTGTCTGGAAAAAACAAAAGAAAAAAAAAGACATGATTACCTAGCATTTCTTCATACATCAAATGCTATAAAAACATATCATATATATGTATACCCTTTGCCTTACAACTTTATTATTTATCTATTAGAATAAAAACTAAAAATTAGAACATTGAAATTCTAAAGGAAATATTGGGATCCACTGGCTTGGTAAATCTAAGTGATCTCGAATGTTCCAGGATGAGGAAGGAAGTTTCAGAAATGAGATATGAATTTTTGTAATTTCTGGGATTTTTAAGTACAGATAAGTCACCTTTATGTTTTGTGGATTTGAAACTAAGAGCTGTATTGGTCCCTTTCACTGGCCACCTAGTGTGCTATGCCACCATCTGTAGATGATACCTCTCAACACTCTTGGTGGACTAGAAAACAGATAGGTAAGTCTCATGGGGGTAAGAAACCAAAACACCAAATGTTTGCCAGGTTGAGAGCAAACAGATAGGTGATGTTATGGGACTGGGTGACCCCAGACAGACAGAGAGGTGATGTCATGGGATTGGGTGACCCCAGACAGACAGAGAGGTGATATCATGGGACTGGGTGACCCCAGACAGACAGAGAGGTGATGTCATGGGATTGGGTGACCCTAGACAGACAGAGGGGTGATGTCACGGGACTGGGTGACCCCAGACAGAGAGGTGATGTCATGGGATTGGATGACCCCAGACAGATAGAGAGGTGATGTCATGGGGTTGGGTGACCCCAGACAGACAGAGAGGTGATGTCATGGGATTGGGTGACCCCAGACAGACAGAGAGGT
>NW_022196903.1:138343988-138366958 GCF_008632895.1 Mastomys coucha | reverse complement strand
GAGAGGTGATGTCATGGGATTGGGTGACCCCAGACAGACAGAGAGGTGATGTCATGGGATTGGGTGACTCCAGATGTCACACAATGAGCACTTTGCTTCTCAAATTCAGAAATCTGCCTGCCTCTGCCTCCCAAGTGCTGGGATTAAAGGCGTGTGCCACCACCTCCCAGTACTTTGCTTCTCAAAAACAATGCAGACCTTATGGCTGAGGACCCCAAAGGGCATTGAACTAATTTGAAAGTGTCATTCTTGCTGTGTTTCCTTCCTATACAGAGAGAGAGCCACTGAGAGGAGAAGGTGTTCGCAAGATTCCTCTAAACACACTTAGTTTCTTTGGGAGTAAAAGATTGTTTAAAGCAGAAAATAGGTCCCAACCCTCTGCTGCATAAGCACACCCTAGACTTTTCAAATTTGTCTTTTAAAAACTCATAAAATAATTAGAGCAGCCTGTCACCAGCTCCTTTCAATATCGACAAGAAAATTACAGTGTTTGAGAAAAGAATTCTTTTGTTTCGGAGGGAATTGAACCAGGCTGTCTTAACAAATCCTGCTAATTAAAGCCGTCTATGCAGGGGAAGGAAGCCGGGGGATTCGGAGGGAGAAGCAAAGAGTGCAGGCTACGTAGGTGAAGACAACTACAAATATTCACCCATTGTCTTCCTTGTCTGCATGACCTTCACCTTGTATCTGTAGGCTCACCGAGAAGCAGCACATAGAGGCTATGCTTCACATGAAGTTGGTATGAACTTGATATGAACCATGTACTGGCTTCCATTAGGGACACCCAGAATAATTAGCAATTCGGACAGGAAGGCTTAATTCGGTTTCACCCCTTGAGGTAGGATACATAGTTAAAGGGCCACATCGTTGTTTTCTCCTTAGCATCTAAGCTAAATCATCATTTTTGTGCTTTCAAGAGTGAATATTACATGCCCAGGAGTGAGAGATGAGATACACATATCTATGTATAGTGGAGCTTTTTTAATTAAAAAGGAAAACATATATGACTGTAATATTCATAGTTGACAATAACTTAAGGAAGAAAGCTTTAAGTTTGTATACTCTGAGGTGTGAGTGTTTGAACAACAGAGCATCCATCTCAGCCACCACAGATGAGCATTTCTTCTCCCTGAGGCAGATGAGCACTCGGCTTCATTGCTCCCAGTGTGGCTGTGTCAGCGGACTCAGAAATTTGAGGGGAAAGGTGCGTGTTCGTAGAATATTTCCTATCGAGACCTCATACTCTGAGCCACAGAGCTTTATATTCATATTTATTTGCTCATTTTGGTAGTAAACCAGACAAACAAGCTACATTATATACTAGACTATTCAGTTTGTACTATACCAATATTTTCTGTTGAAATAACTTTTTCGAGGACTGTCCCAAACCATGTCATCCATTTTTGTCAGCCAACAAGCTACAAAATCAGAATGTTCTGTTTCTGGAGAAAAAAGAGGGAAGGGAGGGGAAGGAGAAAAGAGAGGAGAGAAAGGATGACTAGATAGATGGTAGATAAAATGTAGGTGATTGATAGGTAGACAGATGATAAGATGATAGATGATAGATGATAGATAGATAGATAGATAGATAGATATTAGATAGTTAATAGATACATGGATAGATAAATAGATATTTGAAGGCAGGGAAACCACAGAAGAATGCAAACCACTAAATAAGAAAATAAAGGAAAGTATTCATATCTATGTTTTCTCCTATGGCCACTAGTTTTGCAGAAGGATTTAACATCCTGATCAGGAAAAAAAAAATAGTTCTGAGGACTATGCTGCTTTTCTGTTTTCTTTCTTCATTCACAATCTTAGTTTAATTCAACACAATCTTTGTGCAGCCTTGTGGTACTACTTTGGATATACGCTCTGTGTAATGATTGAGTTGGGGTAAATAGCATGTGTACCACATGAGCCGCTTTTTTTTCTTTTTTCTTTTCTTTTCTTTTTTTTTTTTTGGTGGCAGTAGCATTAGAAAATCACTCTTATAATAGGAACAAGCTCTGCCATGCATGCCTTATTGCTAACCAGAGTGACTCCATGGTGGTGTGGTGGGCCACAGCTCATTCCGCAAGCCTTTCATCTTTACAGTCGACCCGATCACCAAGCTCCCCTTCCGACAGCAACTGCTGCTTACCACATCCTTTGAGGCTGCTTAGACTGATGAGAACCCTTATAGCTCAAACCTTGAAATGCTTGCACAAATCAACAGGATGGACACCCTAGAGCAGAGCTCAACATGCATGCAAAGAGGGAATTAAAACCTAGGAGATGTGCTGAGTTGACAGAACTTTGCCGAGGTTTCATCTCTAATGCAGTGTCTGGAAATGGGTCTGGCACCAAGTTCATGGTCTTCTGGCCACCTCCCAGAACCTGGATCAGAAGGGCTACTGTCTATTAAGACAAATGCCTTCAAAGGAGCAGAACTTCATCCTGCTCTGCCAGGAGTTGGGGACTTTTTTTTCTTTATTGTCTGCCTTAGGTCAATTCTAAAAGCCCTATTGTATCATTAACTGGATTATAGTCTGATTTGAGTTTATTTCTTCATATTTAAAAAGCTTTCCAGAACTATTCTTCTCCTGTTTGCACTTAAGTGAAATTAAAAGCCTAGCTGTCAGGTAGTGCCTGTAGACCAGCTAGAACAGGCCCTCCAGCTCCCATCCTTCGGGCCTCATTAGGAGGAGGCTCACAGCATGCCTGACACCAGTTCATATATGCAGAGCTCATTTACCTACATTGGAAACAAACCAAAAAAGGGTCAGGAACATCCTACCAGGAGGGAAGGATGCTGAAGGCCCACCATCTAGGTCACCCTCCCTGTTGGAAGCATGTGACCCACTGGGCAGCATGGCTCCCTGTTTCTTTGAAGCTGAAAAAGACCTGTTGGAGATGGGTCCTCAGGTAGATGTTGTTTGAATCAAGGAGACAAACTAGGCAGCCTTAACTTAGCCTTGCGTGACAAGGAGAAAGTATTGCTTTTGGAAACAGATGCTCCATGCATAAACCCAGTTAGCAGAGTGTTTTCTAAGAGGATAAAAGGTAATATCCACACTCTCATGGTTCTACCCCCGTAGACTTCTGTGTTCTCTTATACTGTTAGACACTCATCCTGGGAAGGCCATCATTTTAGAAAAACTGGCTGCTATTTCTCAACTTTGTGATATGTCCTGTGCCAGGGGTGTGGGGACTCTGCTGTGGGTCATTAGGGATTCAACTATTGACCAATGTCTCTGTAAGCCATCATTATATCAGTCTTGACAGGAGCCATTTTGTTTGCTCAATGACGGTGGTTTGGGGACGGATCTGCAAGTGTTGTTAAGTGTTGGGTACTAGCTTATTTGTTTAAAATCATCGCCAGCCTTTGTGCAGAGTTGTGTGGGCCTGAGAATTCTGCAGTGCTTGGGCCACTGCAGTAGTTCTGCTCTGCTGTATCAGAACACCAAGAGGAGTCATGTCCCAACCCTAAATGCCCATCGTGTATTTACTACGCGATGTACTATCAGAAAATCTCTCTACTTGAGCAACCCTGAGCTCAGCCTCTCTAAAACTCCTCAGATTATCTCTTTACCTCCATTTCTGCCAGCATTGTTCTGTTGCTCCTTCTGCAACTGTTTACTTTTATTAATTTAAAACAAAAACACCGTTATTTTCTTCAAAAACATGTTATAACACCTGTTTCAAAATTCCATATGTTTGTGTGCTAATGAGTATGCACACGTATGAGGCCTGTGTGTAGAGGTCAGTGTGTGGAGTTCAGTGTGTGTGTGCACATGCGTGTGGTCAGTGTGTGGGCACATGTGTGTGGAGCTGAGTGTGCAGAGTTCAGTGTGTGTGCACATGCGTGTGGAGGTCAGTGTGTGGGCACATGTGTGTGGAGCTGAGTGTGTAGAGTTCAGTGTGTGTGCACATGTGTGTGGAGCTCAGTGTATGGAGGTCAGTATTTGCTGGTATGTGTGCACATGTGTGTGGAAGCCTGTGCAAGGATATCAGTATATGCACATATGTGTGGAGATATGTATGTGGAGGTCAATGTATAGAAGTCTGTGTTGGAGACCAGTGTATGGCGGTCTGTTTGTAGGTTGGTGTGTGTATACATGTATGTGGAGGTCATTGTGTATGCACATGTGTGTGGAGCTCAGTGTGTGGAGTTCAGTATGTGTGCACATGTGTGTGGAGCTCAGTGTGTGGAGTTCAGTGTGTGTGCACATGTGTGTGGAGCTCAGTGTGTGTGCACATGTGTGTGGAGCTCAGTGTGTGTGCACATGTGTGTGGAGCTCAGTGTGTAGAGTTCAGTGTGTGTGCACATGTGTGTGGAGGTCATTGTGTGTGCACATGTGTGTGGAGCTCAGTGTGTGGAGGTCAGTGTGTGTGCACATGTGTGTGGAGGTCATTGTGTGTGCACATGTGTGTGAAGCTCAGTGTGTGGAGGTCAGTCTGTGTGCACATGTGGGTAGAGCTCAATGTGTGGAGCTCAGTGTGTGGAGTTCAGTGTGTATGCACATGTGTGTGGAGCTCAGTGTGTGGAGTTCAGTGTGTGTGCACATGTGTGTGGAGCTCAGTGTGTGTGCACATGTGTGTGGAGCTCAGTGTGTGGAGTTCAGTGTGTGGAGCTCAGTGTGTGGGCACATGTGTGTGGAGTTCAGTGTGTGGAGCTCAGTGTGTGGGCACATGTGTGTGGAGGTCAGTGTGTGGATCTCAGTGTGTGGAGGTCATTGTGTGTGCACATGTGTGTGGAGTTCAGTGTATGTGCACACTGTTTATCTGCTAAGTTATGTCAACAGCCGAAGACCGGCTCTCTAATGTTGTTCTTCTGTGATTTTCTTTCTGTTCATCTTTGGTATCACAGTCTAATGATCCTTTATAGTAAATGGAGTGGCCTTGCATCTCACATTCAACATTTATACTGTTCGTCCTAGCAAACAAAGACTGTACTTGTATTCGAGGTTCATCTCAGTACCCTCAAACTTGACCCAAGAGCCATGTGATCCTTCTGCCGGACAGGGTATTTGTGAGTTCTGGTCTTGACGACCAGATTGAGATGACTCAGCAATGAACTAAGAGACAAAGCTGCTGGGTGCTCCTGAAAGGAATTTTCTAGAGTAGGTTATTGATAGTGATATCACAAATGTTTGACTCCAGAAGAAATAACTTGTTCAGCCAAAGTTATTAACTAAAGCTTTATATCTAAGACTCTCTGAGAAAGCCTTGTGGAGGTTGTTCAGATGTTCACTAGTTTCTTTCAGACAAGGATTGATGTATGTGCCTGAGCAACCGTCAGAGTAGGAGCATTAAGCCCATTACTTCACAGTGCAATGGCCTCAAATAATATCTCTCATCTGTGCTCAGCTCACTGAGTGCACCATGGAGATATTGATAGTTACTTCAACACAGTTTTGCTTTCACTGAGAAGGGCATGTGAGAATATCTAATAAGTTAAGACTATAGGTAACAGAGCTGTGCACATACACAGTAATTGTTACTGCTTATGCATAAGGGCCTTTTAATAGGTCATCCCTGGAAGAATGATTTTTATGGTTTCCCATTGTGATCATTGACATCACTGACATTAGAAGTCTTTGAATCAAGTCAGTCTTCTCATGGAGCTTGACACTTGGTTAGTTTACTTAAAGTCATTAAACACATGGGCAGGTATGCCATTCACTCTCAGGCTCTTAGCTGAGACACACTACTCGGAAGCTTCTGGGGTCCAGACTTTATTCATTCCTTCAAATGACCACGATTTTTATCGGATGTCTTCATCTTTTCATCTTGGAAATTTTAGGTAATTTGCTTTTCTACAGCCTCCTGTCCCGCATGAATCTCCTGCAGAAAGGTGAAGCCCTTACCTCATTGCTTGGAAATCAGTTAGCAGCCCAGGTTGCTTCTGGGATGCAGTGTGAATGCTGTTTCCACCCTGGGCTCCCTCCTCATCTTCCCCTTTGTCTCCTTAGCCTCAGTTGTCAACTTGACACAGCCTAGAATCACGTGAAATCCTCAAGAGAGTTAGTGTGGACAGTAGTGTGGCCTGTGGGCATGTCTGTTGGGGATGATCTTAATGGGGTTCCCACCACTGTGTCTGTCCCTGTGATCCTGGGCTGTCTAGGAAAGCTAGCTAAGCACGGTCTTGTGAGGAGGCCAGTATGCAGCATTCCCCTGTGGTTCTGCCTTCTTGAATTCTAGCTTTGAATCCTCAATGATGGATGAAAGGATAAGCCAAATAACCCCCCCACCCTCCAAGCTGCTTATGGTCAGAGTAGTCTATCGTAGCCACAGAGAGGGAACAGGGACGTCTCCCTCTCCAAGCTGCTTATGGTCAGCGTAGTCTATCATAGCCACAGAGAGGGAACAGGGACGTCTCCAAGCTGCTTATGGTCAGCGTGGTCTATCGTAGCCACAGAGAGGGAACAGGGACGTCTCCCTCTCGGTCAGTAGCTGTTCTCTGTCTACTGCAGATCTCCTCAGGACCCAAGCGCTTCGGAACTATGGATGGGCATTTAAGAGGGCTGTCATCAACACCATGTTAGGACTATAAAAACTCTTCCCTGTGTCTGGTAGTATCGTGTATTTCTCTTGTCTCTGTGATTATGACCATTTACAGAAGAATCTTTAGGAGCAAAATGGCGTGCTTCGCTCATGGTTTCAGCTAGAGTCTATCCATCACGGTGAAGAAGGTAGGAAGTGAAGACTTATGGAGACATACAGCTGTGACACCGCATCCTTGACAACCCAGGAAGTAGAGAAGGAGACAGGGAGTTAGCTAGGGTTAATAGACTCCCAAAGATCCACCTTATGTGACCAGCTTCCTCTAGCCAGGTCCCACAGCCTTTCAGAACAGTATTCTCATGGGGCTAAGTGTTCAAATCCATTCATTTTCAAATCTCAACACTAACTATATTGGAACAACTTTGTTATATTTATTTTTTCATCACTTACCTTTATCAACCTCTTTTTAAACAAATTAGTCATTTTTTTTTATTATTATGTCTTTGTCTTCATATGAAGACTTTTGAATGAGAAGGAATTTGTGTGACAGCGTTAAGTAGACCTGAATCATGTGTTTCTTTATTTGTATTTAAATTTTGATTATCTGTTAGCAAGGAGTAGGATGGTTTGCCGGAAGGCATTGCCTGCTTTAAAGTACTTTCCCCATTCTCTGCTGATGGGAACGTTGGGAAGCGTCAACTTTTCTGACTGTTACACGTATTACAGTCTGCCACCACTCTGCTGCTATGCAGTCCTTCACCCTGTCAGATCCTTGGATGTGAATGTTGAATGAATAGTGTCAGGTTGAGAAATACTGATCCCAAGTATTCTCTGGAACACGTTCCTTCAGGAAAGCTGATAACAGGGCTGTATCGCATCTTAGACCATGTTCTGAGGCTGGGGCTGGAGGATGAGAAGAGCCTGAATTCAGTTAGAGAGATGCTGGGTGATCTTGTCATTTCTGTATGTAACTGATGGATCCTCAGTTCACTCAGAATTCACTGAGTGTTGGAACCAAGCAAATGGTTATACTAGTTGCTGGAATTAACCAGGAAAACAAAGTTAGTAAATTCAAAATAAATAAATTCATTAAGTATTTTCTCTTAGAATAGACTGCAACAAAATGAACGTTCTCCTTTGGGATTAAATTATTTTTAATCATTGTTCTGGTTCAGAAGAGCCAGTTTCTGAATCCATAGTATTAATGTGAAATCTGAAAAGGCAGGGAGAGGCAAGCAGTATGGTGTTCTCCTTGTGTGAAGCACTGCTTTCTCATGATACGCCCTTGGATCTCATGGAAGACATTGCTGCCATTCTCCAAAGGTGTGGGTGGTGAGGATGACTGTGGGCTGATGTTATGCTCTGGAGTGGAGCTCCTTGACATAGTGTTTGCTTACAGACACCAGGTCCTGCATTTGATTCCTAGAACCAAACTGAATGCATTTGTCGGCGAATGGGTTTCCCTGAAGGTCAAGTGATTATGCCACATTGAATTTCACATGAATGCCAATGGACTTATTGAAGAATAAATGGATGAACACTTAAACGTATGTGTTTATGGATGGCTAGATGGATAAGTGAACAAATGATAGAATTTTTTTTTTCAGTGTTAGAGGATCTTAAATAACAAATGAGATCAGCTGCTTACAAATCACCATGCACACAACATATATGTTAAGGATGTCATGCCAACACACACTTGATTGTCACTTTTCAAAATTATTGCGTTAGCCCTTGAAAGTGACTGTTCATATTTATAATTAATTTCAAAATAATTTAAAACTCTGCCCAACCAAACAGCTCCAGTGCTCCATTCTTTAATAGCAGCCTGCCAACTTTCAACCCTGTGTCACTGGTTGTTCTTACAGTCAACAGATAAAGATGACTCCTCTATACCAAGCAATCTGCTGGAGTTTCCAAAAGCTAATATAATCCATGGCTTGGCCAGAACAAGTGTAATGTTTTACAGGAGACTCCTTTGAACAGACAACCCCATTCGGGGTATGTTAAAAAAAAAAACTCAAAGCAATAATCACACGTCACAGCTACCTTTGGTAGTAGAAAACTTCACATGGCTTAACCCACCAAGAAAGTTAAAAAGAAGCATTGATGGATTTCTAGAAAAACAATACATTCCAAATATATATTTATTCTGAATAACTTGAACTTTCCCCATGCCCTCTAAGTATGAATAATTCAGTCTGATACAGCCTGTGAAGTATTTTTCCTGGACAGAATACGTTTCTGAAATTTTGAACACGTAATACTGATGGCTTGTCCGTGGCCAGAAGATCAAGGATTTTTGCTTCATTAAATATTGTTACTCCATTAGCTATTGTGGTGCAAAGCAAAGGGACGGTATACTGTCTGCCTTGCCACCTTGCCCCCTTTTATGGGAGTGTTAGCACGACCTGTCTGCTAATTAATTTCATAAAACCATTTGAAACGTTTTAGTTTTCTAAATGTGGTGGCTTTTCCTCTTAAAAAATAACACACACACAGAACACAAAACTGACCTTGGTAGAAACTGCCTTTACTTAAATAAGTAGTTCGCCTCTAACCTAAGTCTAAAAACTTGAACAAATGTAAGATAAACTATGTTTTCTGAATTAGTAAACATTTAAAAGGGAAGGAGAAGAATCCTATGCTGCCTTACTTTGGAATTTAGGATTCCTCCTCGGAGTGGAGTTGTGAAGATGATAAAAGAATGTTGTAAACTCTTGGTGCTGGGTGCAGAAGCTGCAGCACAGATGACACCCATTATCCACCTCACTGGTTAGCTGGTTTACCACTCCTGGGTCACATAAGTATGCAAAAACAACAAGCACCGGTGCTTTACTTCCTATGACAGTCGGGCCCAAGGGAGCTTGCTTAGCTGACATTATTCTATTTGTCTAGAATAATACAGGCAAGAACTGTTTAGGATTTCTGTGAGGACCAGACATCACTGGCAAATCAGGTAAGGAAGCTCATAGTAATTTAGCCACAGGGTAACTGTTCTTAACCTGCACCAGACCCAACCCTACCTATTTAGTAAGTGCTTTTCATGTTATACTATGCCACCACCGCCACCACCACCGCCAAGTATGCTGTAGACACGGGGTGGGAAAATGTGCCGGTTCAATCTACCTGTTAAGAAGTATGCTTTGTTCTTCTAAAAGATAACTTTCTTTGCATTTTAGCTATTATCTTAAACTTCTAATGTTTACAGAGTAAAGCTTTAGTACAGCTTTCCTGCCTTCAAACGTGTGCTATGTCTAAATGTGTCATGATAATCAGTTGTGACACTGCACTAATTAAGTTAGTAACCTTTTCAGTGTTCAGACTGCAAACAGATATCAGTATCCTTAAAGGAACCAAAGAGTGAACAACGTTTAAGGATGCTAGCATGTCACAGAATCACAGAGGAGGTACAAGACCCAATAGATCAGGAAGTACGGTGGAGAGGAGAATGCTGGAGATGTTGACCTCCACGTTGCTGGAGAAGCAGCGTGTCATTAGAGCAGCCACAGAAGTCGTGGACTGCCGCGGACTGGGGTTTCTCACGGGGTCCCTGTTCCGTGGGACAAGGGATTCTGGCCAGGTGGGCACGGGATTCGGCTTTGACAAAAAGACTACGCACGGGTGGTGTAAAATCTGAGTGTATTTCTTTTAAAAATGACATGAGGCTTTTACAATCATTGCAAAAGAGAAATAAAAAATCTGGCAGCTCAACAGTTGAGGCACCTCTGAGGCTATCTGAAACATACTGGGTCTAAAGTAGCAGCTATCTCTTCTGAACTGGTGCTGTATACCCCGGGCCCAAGTGCTCTGGGCCCGGGGGACTGCGAGAGATACATGAATCTGAGTCTTAGCCCATCTAAGTTCTAGTGCTAGTCCTGCATGTGAGTCTAAGTCTTTCTTCCTCCAGTCTTAGTGTTAGACTGAAGTCATGTAGGCAAAACGACCCCCACACACCCAGGTCAGCAGGGTCTGGTAGCTAGGTGTGAAGCAGGAAGAAGAGGGGTGGAGCCCTCTCTGTTGAGGTATTCTTATGCTAATTCTCTGGTTCTTGCTGGAGGCAGGCAGAGGAGAATCTTGACCTAACACTTTCAGCTTATGTCTTAGAGTGAGAGAAACCTTTTAATTACTCTCTAGTACTTAAAACATTAAACTAGGATAGTTGGAAACATTGGTGAAGGTCAGAAAGCAATGTCCGAATTTTCTCTTGCTAGCTGTAAAAAAATGATATCTTGGTGAGTTCCTAGCACACTAGTACGAGGACATATCTGGGCCACCTCTGAGTTTGGGGTGCCAGGCGACAATGCGGAGGCAGGAGACTGACTTTCCTTGAAGTTTACGCCTCAGATACTGCCTTCATGCAAAGTGTGCGTGGCAGTGGACTGCCGGACTTTGGTCAGCCCCCGTAAAGCACATCTGCCTTGGCACTTGGAACAATGTGAAGGAAGTGGATTTTGTTTCTATCCCAGCACACTGATCCTTCCGAGCAATAAAGCACTCCTATTCGCAAAAGTGTATTCTCTCCCAAATCTCAGGGTTCCAGCTGACTACTTCATAAGCAGACTTCTCAATGCCATAGAAAGAACACAATGCTAATGAACTTTTGCTTTGTCTTTCTTTTGTGTGGGACCAATTCTTCTAAGTCAGTCGTTAAGCTTGAGGTCCTCTGCGAGACCAGCGGCCGTGGAGCCATCTCTCCAGCTTCTGAATCCTTTTAACTAAAAATGAGACTACAGACATTTTTCTCCAGCTAAAATCTATCCGTGCTAAATATTACATTGGCTGATTTATAAGGTCAACAACTTTTTCCCCCGGCATTGCATATTAGCTTCTTCAAAAAAATCTTCTTCACCTTTTGAAGAAATTAAACAAAACTTTCACTGACCATACTTGTCTTGACCTCACTGTTCACAGCCATGCACTAAGTCACTCTTTGTGGTGTTCACACACCCTCCCTTTCCTGGCCACTAAACCAGTCCATTTAAATAAAGCTGCCTAGTAGTCAGTAGCAGTCCGCAGACAGGGCTAGTGAGGACCTGCACTTCTGAGTAACAGAGAAATTCATGCTCCTTTTCAGGCCTGACACTGGCACATGCTTCTGTCTGCCAACAGGATTCCTTGAGGGAAAGGTACCATGTGTTGTTGGATATGAGAAGGGACCTTGAAAATTGGTGTCTGGAGCTGGTGCTGCTACTGTTTTTAGTTATTACATAGAAACATGGAGGGGTGAGGGTAGGGAGTTCACTTGGAGCTTGAGTTTGCACTGGTGGTTCATCTGCAAGATAGAGAATGGATTCCTTCTTGACAGTGGCTGAGAGCCTGAAGGACTACAAGAGGCAAAGGTACTTTCAGATAAACACGTGTTGGTGCTGCCCTGTCCCCCCTCTGTTTATGTGTGTGTTGTTAGTGTACATGTGTGTGACAACAGACAGAGGGACACAGGAGGATGTGAGAACAGGCATTTCATTTGTTGAAGATCTAAGCAGTGCTTTGAAAACAACAATAACCTTTATACATTTCACAGACCAGGATCATTCCTTGTTGCCCTTCTGTTTAGTTAAGGCAGGATCTCATGTATGCTGGACTGGCCCCAAAGTTACTATGTAACCGAGAATGTCTCTGAACTCCTGATTATCCTGCCTCCACGTCCTCAGTGCCAGAACTAACAGGAACATGTGGCTATAGTTGCTTCGTATGGCACTGGGAACTGAGCTTAGGAATAGATTGATGTACACTATGTCAGTATCAACTGAGCCCCAGGGTCACTTTTTCACTAAGAATTAAGGAGAGCAATTAGTCTAGCATTGATTGAACCTCAGAAATGTATGTGTCTCATGTCTTAAAATTATTTTTCTTTGCGTGGAACATTCTTCCTGCCCTCGCCTCAGTGAATGTGTTACAGCAGAGTTCCCTCAGATCCAGGGAAGTTTACAACTTAGGAATATAATGGGCCTTTCTAGAAAACTAAAATTTCATATTTCTTTGAAACAGCAGTAGTAAAAGAATACCTGACTGTGATATGACCATAGAGTAGACTATATTTGAAATAAAGTTAATTAAATTCACTGCAGCCCTGAGACCACCTGTAAACATGCCAGAGAATCTGCCCTGGCTTCGAAAACCCTGGGGTTTCCTCCTTTCCCTCCACATGAGTAGCTCACTGCTAGAAGACCCACGCAGGCTGGCTACAAGCATCAATGTAAGAGGTAAAACAAGTTTTAATAGGCTTTGTTTCTGAACTGAGGGCAAATTGTAAGAAAAGCCTTTGTGTGCTTGGGATGTTGTTGGTAAGTGGAAAGCTTCATGGGAGACTCCATGGAAGCAACAAGGTTGAGATGCAGGCCTCGGCTTGGAGCAAGCATACTGGTTCCACCAGCGGTCCAGGCATCTGCTCGCAGCCACTCCCCGCCAGCGTCTGCCCACACAGGGTGCAGGAACAGTGCACAATTTAACTCACCAGCATCTCCAGCTCTAAGGCAAGTGCCACATCAGGAGTGCATATGCAATAAAATCGAGCTAATTAAACATTTCAAAGGGAAACATTATTTTAGCACTAATTAGATATGATTACAGTTCTTTTTTTCCCTCATGCCAGTGCTCAAGAGCACTGAAACCACCGAGTCATTCTACTTCCTTTGCTCAATATTTCCATCAAAATCTTACCGAATTATATACAATGCTATCCAAATTTAGGACCCAAACCCCACTATGTTGACATGCTTGAAACTCTTTTATTCAAATTAAGATAATTAAAACAACAGCCACAATCAGGCAGGACCACAAACCAAACACATTCCTGTTGGTAGGCAAGTATTTAAAGATTAGATTCTCCATTGGAGACACTGCTTAGTTATTTTTATCATTACTGGCAAAATGCCTGACCAAAACAGGGTGAGGAAGGAAGGCTTGGTTTGGGCTGCCAGTTTGGAAGTACTGTTTCTGAAGGCAGGTAAGGGATGACCACCTGTGCGTACAGCTGCTGGTCACACAGCATCCAGAAGCAGAGAGAGGTGAATGCGAGGGCTCAACCACCTGTGCGTACAGCCGCTGGTCACACAGCATCCAGAAACAGAGAGATGTGAATGTGAGGGCTCAGCTCAGCTTTCTAGCATCCAGAATCAGAGAGAGGTGAATGCGAGGGCTCAACCACCTGTGCGTACAGCCGCTGGTCACACAGCATCCAGAAGCAGAGAGAGGTGAATGCGGGGGCTCAACCACCTGTGCATACAGCCGCTGGTCACTTAGCATCCGGAAGCAGAGAGACATAAATGCTAGGGCTCAGCTCAGCCTTCTCCCCTCAGGAACCCTGAGTTGATGCTCCACCCACTTTCGGGGTGGATCTTCATCCTGCGTTAAACCTATCTGTAAGCAGCATCACAGACACACCCAAAGGTGATTCCAAATGGCATCCACTTGACAATGCAGATTAAATCTTACAAGCCTCTAGTCCGTATTAAAGGTTCGAACTTCACAGATCTCTACAAAGGGACCTATATTTCATTCATGGGAATTCCAAAGTATAGACTGAAAAACAAAATAAAACAAAACAACAACAAAATAAAACAACAACAAACCAAGTCTAAAACAAACAAACAAACACCAGGAACAAGCAGAGATGGCTGTCATGGGTGACAGACTCTCTGGCAGCAGCCTTTAAGAGAACAGGAGAACACTTTGGCTCAAAGTGATTGAAAGTTAGCCAGATCAGAATTCATAGCATGTGCAGGCAAACCATGCTGGATTTGGTGATCCATAGACAAAAGCCCTCTCTAATCAATGGCCTATGAGATGCTGCAGTATACTTTTAACTAATTAATGAACAAGACCAAAAATTTTAATTCCTAAAGGTTGTCTTATCCAAAACATATGCCAGTTACATTTCTATTTTTATTAATGAAATCTTTAAGGAATTAACAAAAATTTGAAATGTGACGCATAGAACAGGAAGTGCCTGCATGTTGTAATATCAGTCTTCTCAAAGATTTTTAGTCATAGGTAGGTGCTGAATATTTTAATAGTCCATAATAATTTCTTTGATACACTTTAGATTCTTTGAAGCTGTTAACAGTTAACAATAAAGTATAGGGGACAATATATCAAAACATAGGAGGATAGGATAAATGCAATTTACTATATTTGGTCTTGAACAACAAACCCACTGGGCTTTCTTTTGTTTGTTTGTTTTTGTTTTTGATTTTTCTTTTGCCTTTTGCCTCAAATTCCATAAAACCATACTTTGAGGAAAGAGAAATCGTTAGCAGCTGGTTCTCTGCAGTCCTAATTAAAACCAATGAGAAGTTTTCTCTGTGGCTTCCACCTCAAGCTCGAGGGCGTAGACAATGTATTGGGTTCATTTTGCTGTTTGAGCTGTTCGGAAGGGAGCCCCTTCAAACACCTCACCACTATCATGATGCCCTCCGGACAAATGCTGTCACATCAAGGTTGCTTTGAAAAAAAAGTTACACCCATATATGATTCTACCTCCTCAACACTATCACTGTCAACTAAAGTTCCCGAAAGCACATCAAAGAGAGTAGTTTCCCAATTATAATAGGAATTATGGTTCTGATGTTACAGTTAGCATGAAAATAAATATAGGCCAGATAGGGTCTTGTTAAGTTCATTTATCTATTTTTACTTTTTACAAAACATTCCAGTGCCTACCTAAATTGGACTTTTATGAAATAGACATTTCTGAGGTGTGTTCTCCGAAGTATTTCTTAAGAGTTTGTAAAAGGAAGTTCACAGAAGGTCAGAGAAGTTGCTGGTGACCTTAAAATGTTCCTCTGTCCAAGTTTTCATCAGTAATTAATGCCTTTGTTTTCTAAGCCTGCCGGGACATTAAACATGGAATCCCTCTGTGTCTAACCTCCTGTGTCATTTACCTCACAGGATAGATCACAAACTTTAAGGCATTTTCTCTGCCATGCACCCCTAGTGCTTTTCTGTGGGGTTCCCCTGGTGCCATTTTCACTTTTGAGACCGGGTCTGACCTCAGGGCTGTCTGTGCCAACCAGGACCATGTACCTGGGACCCTCATGCCATCACATCTGAATCCTGCAACTTGCCACCAGAGCTATTGATATACACTCGGCACCTCACTTTAGACATAAATGTCCTTCCTGGTGTTCTATGCATTCACCTCCCATGTGATTCCTGTACTGCTTCCTATAGGGAAGCCATGTTGGAGTTTCTCCTCCTCCAAGGGCTCACCTGTCTTTCCCGCTCTTCCTGAAATGACTCTTGTGACATGGATTCTGTTCTGTTTTCCCTAGAGTCTTTGACCTTGCCTTCTTGCCTTATTTTACTGCCTCGGTCTGCTCTCCCCGTACTTTTGCTACTTCAAAGCTCTCACCTGCGTGTAGAGATCATGGGCTCTGGCGTTTCATGCATTTTGAGAGTTAGCAAGACTCACATACTTTGTGACAACTCCTTCTACCTTTCCTTAGGTAATGCTTAGCTTCCAGCTCTGTTGGCCCTTTCCCCTCTAACTTCACACATTTTCTCTAGATAATTTCAATCAAATTAATGGTGTCTATAACCTAGTGCTGACTAAATTTATACCTAGTCCATGAATCCATCCGGGACTGTTTCTGCAGTGCCACCAATTGAAGGTAACACAAGCTGTTTAGTTTCATGTTTCTAAGTTGAGACCATCACCCCAGTCCAACAGATTCCTGTACACGTTCATTTTTATGAAAGAACTCACAACTTTTCCGGCCTCTTCCTGCACCCTTCACTGAAGTTCATTTTCCAATTGCTGTAAGCCAGGCATGGAGAATGGAGTGGATGGAGAAAGGACAAAATCTAGTTCCTGCAAGAGGCGTGTGTGTTGCTAAAGGAATACAACTGAGCAGTAGTCCACATTCCAGCCAACAGTATGAAGGAACAGTAGACATAGAATGAGCTGCTCACATTTGTAGTATAATGTTTGATAAGTGTTGGCGTACGTCCAGGCTCCATTCTCACCATTAAATAGTGAACATGCCCAGCACCTCGGAGAGTTTATCCTGGCTCTGTCTGTTTTCTATGACTTTAGATCTCTGTATTTTACAGACTGCTATAGAATTGTGATTTTTATACAAGCACATATATATGTATATATCATTTCTAAATACATATATTTACAAAAATATAGGGTGCTCTAGTTTTTTCTTTCACATAGTTATGTAAACAGTCATTTTTTATATTAACTATAAAATTCTGATGTATAGTCACAAGCTATATTTCTACATCTTCTAGGTATTTTAATATTATTAATTTGATGTGTGTTTATGTCTTTCCTGCAGGTATGCATATGTGCTACATACATACCTTCAATGTTGAGGCCATAAGAGGGTGTCAGATACCCCGAGAGTGGGGTTAAATGTAGCTGGGAGCCACCATATGCGTGCTGGGAATTCAGACTAAGGTCCTTTGAAAGAGACACTTGCACTCTTAAGTGCTGGGCCATCTCTCTAGGGTTTAATAGTAAAACCCCAAGTCAGTTTGTATTAATATCAGCATATTTTGCAAGGTATGGATGGAAGATTTTATTTCTTCACATGACTTCTCCAGGGCTGTAGTACTTTTGCTATAAATACGATTTTTACTCAATCACTTTCCAGGGGCTAGAAGTCTGCGAAAGTTAGCTTTCTGTGTACTTATGCTTCAGTCTCTTAAGTTCTGCCGTGTGTCCTATGATCTACTTGTTTATATTACAGTAGTAATTTTCTTTATTAGCATAGCTTTGTAAAATGTCTTGAAATAAAATTGAGGTAGTGTACCACGTGTATGTGTTTTCCTCAAAGGAGTTATGGTCATTCTGTTCTGTTCACATTTTGTCTCAATTTTGTAGTAAATTTGGCAAATTCTACAAAAAAAGAAAGAAAAAAACCAAAACTCCAGCTTTTGAGATTTTCAATGGTATCATGCATGAATAACTTATAGCCATAGAATGGCTTGGACAGGATCAACTTTGTACCAACCTTGAGTGTTCCTCCCGAAACACAAGTCCCTCTGTCTGTTCTCACAGTGCTGTATCTCCCTTCGGGAATCCTCTTCATATTTAGAAATATACTGGAAACTCTTGTCTGTTTTTGTCACATAAATTTCTAGGTAATTAATTGTTTTGATGCGGTTGAAAATGATGGTGCATTTTAAACACCGGTTTCCGAGTTTGTTTTGGCATAATGTGTGCAGTGGCTTTGTCTTTGTTATTTTCAACTATGTACCCCTCTAAACTTGTTAGTTCTAGCCGTTTTAATGTAAATTCTGCCTGGTTCTAAACACCAGCCATTCCTCTGTTGACTTAGGAGAAAGGCGCCCTTACTTACAGCTCTCCCCTCTAATTGTCTTTTATTGCTTCGTCTTGCCTTGTTAATCTCCAGGATAACATTCACAGCGAGATAGACTAGGAAGTGTGAATGTGGACCAGGAAGTGTGCTTGGAGCTTGTGGGGTCTCCCTTTCTCTTTACATAGGGTGTTAAACTTTCAGAATATTCTGTCTTATTCTGGCACTATCCTTTCTATATTTAAACCCTGAGGACTTTTATACATGATAAATGCTGGAATTTGCATATAAACTCTTTATCTCCTCATATAAAAATGGTCCTTTTTAAAATAATAAAATAAGTAACATTGGCCAGTTTCCTATTTTTAAGCTAATATTGTGTTCCTACGATAAGTTAAGTTGGATAAAGCTCTTTAATAGTTTAAAAGAATCTTTGTCTCTGTGATCCGGATTGACATATACCTGTATTTTTGTCATAGTGGTTTGGTGCCCAAGGATATTGCTGTTGCAGTTAGGTAAGAGATATGTGAGTGGAGAGGAGAAGACAGTGTCTCTGCTTTGGGTGTTTGGAGTGCTGCGACATTGTGAAGTCAGTGCTGCGACATTGTAGCATTTCAGCGTAGCAGATTTGCAGTGCTGCAGCCTTGAGATGCTGGGGTAGATTCTGGCTTTCTCCACAAGAGGGTTGACCTCCCAGCCCTTGTGATGGCCAAATCTGAACACTTTTCAGCCATATTTTGTCTTTCTCTGCTTGGCTTTTGTATTTTATCTTTGGACATAAGAGTTTGCACAGTTCACTAGTTCTCTGGGCTTCTTCTTATTTTCCCCTCCACCTCAATCTGTATAGTTCATTTCGGGTTTCTCTCATCGGCAATGCTTGGTTTCCTTCCGTGCCGTGTCTGTCCTCAGCCCTGCCTGTCACAGTGTGCTTTTAGCTTTAATCACAAAGCATTTGTTCTTGTTATATTGAAGAGTTCCTCTCTTCATGGTAGCATAGCTTTTCCTCTAGAATTCCCATGTATTTCCTTGGATTTTTCTGTCTTTCCTTGACGATTCCAGAGGATTGGCTTTTCTTCCAACTATAAATCTTTTTTTTTTCCTATTTGGGATTTCAGACATTGTGAAGTCTACAACATTGGAAAAATACATATGCACATATACATATGCATGCATATATAGGAATATATATATATACATATATATATATATTTCATGTATATATGTAAACAAATGTATGTGTGGGTAGGATAAAACATTTAGAAAGGAAAATAATCATTTATTTTTAAAAGACCAAGATTCTTCCAATGGAATAAGTATAAATACAGACACACATAATAATAATAATAATAATAATAATAATAATGATAATAATAGAATAATATATTATAATATTAGAATAATATAATATAATAATATTAGAATAATAATAATAGAATATTATTATTATTATTATTATTATTATTATTATTAGAATTTTGCTTCATTCCTTTCTGTATGCGCCATGGCAATTGTAGCTATTGATACCATACAGATTTAGAATTCCTAGTTATAGAGACTTCAATTTCAAGTTTCCTTTTAAACAACAGCACCTGAGATAAATATCCTGTTTATGTTTTTTTGAGCTTTGTCCTGAATTCAGTGAAATTTCTTGGAGCCAGATAAATCTAGCTAGGAGCAAAGCAGACCCCAGTCTGGGATTAATTATTCCTGGCCACTAAACCAAGACATCTTTTAGCATGTTAGCCCTCGGATGAATTGTTTCTGTTTCCATCATGTTAGTGAAAATGGGTTTTTCAAGTTCCCATATCATGCTTGTTTTTTTGTGTTGGGTGTTTAGGTGTGTGTTTGTGTGTGTGTTGGGTTTGTGCACCACAGAGGATGCAGTGGCTGTGCAGGCCAGAAGAGGGCACTGGAGCCTCAGGAACTGCTGTTACAAATGGTTGTGAGCCGCCTTTTGGGTGCTGGAAACCAAACCTGGGTCCTATGTAAGAGCAGTCCTTGCCTCGCTCCCCACACAAAGCCTGTTTCCTGCCCTGTGGCAGCCCACACAAGCCGTGAGCAGGAAGGCTGAGAGGACGGCTCAGCTCATTTGATTCTTGGGTTCAGAGAACAATGTTGACTACTGCCTGATGTTCAATATTGTAACAAGCATTTTTTCAAATATTTTATATTTTCAAATATTTCCTATTTCCAGTAAGGCAGGAGATCCACATCCTGTTGCTCCAACTTCTCCTAACACTGTATGGTTTAAAGAAAAATAAAATGAAATACAAGTATGATAGAAAAAGATGGATGGGACAACCAATGGATGATGGGAATTGTGAAAGAAGAGTGGGTATCTTTTTTTACCCACCCACTGCAGTCAGGCAAAAGACAAGATTCCTCTCTTTACTACTACCCTCAAGGCTGCAGGATCTAAGCCTTCTTCAGACATAATCTAGAATACATTTCACAAAACCAGATTTACAGTTTATTTGGTACCCAGCTCTTTAGGCCAAATCAAGAAACCACTTCACAGACCTTCCCACAGTTGGGGTGCCTTCTGAGTCAGCTCAGTCTTAGGAGATGGTACTCGAAAGAAGAAAAGTCAGACCCTGTCCCTGCCCACCTCTCCATGCCTGACCACACCCTGTTCCCTGTCCCACCTCTCCCTTCCTGACCACATCCTGTCCTGCTCCACCTCTCCATGTCTGATCACACCCTGTTCCCTGTCCCACCTCTCCCTTCTTGACCACACCCTGTTCCCTGTCCCACCACTCCTGGACCGACCACACCCTGTCTCCCTGCCTCTCCTCTCCCCACCTGCCCTTGGGTATTGATTAGCTCATTATGGACCTAGTATTTCTCTATTCATGGAGTGAGCCTTCTTCTCTTGATCAAAGCAGACCTTTTTTGGAGTGTGGGAAAACAGAACTTTAGTGTTTTCCAAAGTGCCTCTCAGAAGGAAAGCACAAGAAAAAATAAGAATGTTAAGACTGAATCACTAGAGATTTTACCCCAGTGAAACTTCAGACACACATCATAATGGCCACTTTATTTTGGAGTTGATGATTTTTTTTTCCACTTGTGAGGTACCTCACATATATACATATGAAGAGTTCGGCCAACGATTAACTCGACAGTTGGAGTTCTGCACCTCCACGCCCACTCTTAAACCTATTCCAAATTTCTCTTTATATGTTTCAGACCCCGTGAACCCAAATTTTTATTACCACCTGTTTACATTGTTCATAGAAATCTGGACATATGGCACTTTGGTAAATCAGATAAATAAATAATCAGACCATTTTTAATCATATTCGAGAGAGAAAAACCCTGTTACTTAAGAGAGTTAAAAATTAAAAACTTTACTTCTGTGTGTAGTGAGATTTGGTCCCGTTGGAAGTGTGAGGTCTTCCCACACCCCTCCCCCTGACAACATAATATTTTTATTAATTATATGGGAATTTTATAATATGTACTCTGATCACATTCACTTTTCATTCCTCCTAGGCCCACCCTCCCTCCTTTCATATACACCCTCCAAGCTCCACTAAGTCCAGTTTGTCTGGCCCAGATACTCATTGGAACACAATCGAACTCCTAAGGGCCAGCTCCTTAAAAAGAGAACTGAGTCTTTCCCCACCACTAACCCCCCCACCAGAAGCCATCAACTGTAAATAGCAACTACACTTTAGCATCCTTATCACAGTTTTTGAGGCTCTCTCTCTCTCTCCCTCCCTTCCCTCTTCTCTCTCTCTCTCTCTCTCTCTCTCTCTCTCTCTCTCTTCCCCTCTCTTCCTCCCTTCCCTCTTCTCTTTCTCTGTCTCTCTCTCTCAGTGACTTTTTGAAATGGTCAAGAGGCCATCTAGTCTTGATAGAGTCTTCTTACCATGTACAAAGCTAGAGACTCTGATTTGAAAGGGGTGTCTGATGGGGTTATTGCCCATTGGTCAGAACCTCTCCCAACTGAATACTGTTATTTTCATCTGCTAACATGCTGGTTTAACTGAAGAGACGTTTAATTTTTGTTTTACTTATTTATGCATATGTGTGTCTCTTTTGATGTGAATTCAAACATTAGTGTAGGCCCCCTTGAGGGCCACAAGAAGCCAACAGGCCCTACCCCCACCCCCGGAACTGGAGTAACAACTAGTTATAAGCCTTGGATACCGGTCCTTTGCATGGGAGTATTGTGTCCTGACCACCAAGCCACCTCTGCCACCTCTCACTGACTTTCAACACAGTCACCATCTTTCATTACCATGGTATATGGCAGCTGTTCTTGCCTTAACATTTCCTGGTGACAGAATGTGCTTTCTTTTCTTTTAATGACACTTGCCAATACTCTACAGGTTTCACCTGGTGAGCCATTTTAACAGGAACCTGGACCAAACCTTGTGGGGAAGCAGGATGCCAAGGGAGATTTCACGCATGCTCCTCATACCTCAGATTTTGTTCAGAAAGGTTTCAGAGTTGTTAGATGAAGTTATGGGAAAGTATGTGTTATTTCCAGTCTATACTCAGAGTTTTATTTTGTTATCATTCTGAAATACTCAGAAATATCCAAGGCATATGCTTTAAAAAAAAATTCTCTGAAGCTTTTGAAGATCAGTGATTTAAAAATAAATGGAAAACCCCAAAGACACTATCCATTTCTTTCCCCCATGTGGAGCTTACTAGGGTGGGAGAAGAATCTGTGTGTTACTTGTCTCTAGCTGGCATCCCCACTTTGATTTTTCTCTCACTCGCCTGGCTTACCCCAGCCTCTGGCTTCCCACGAGTGGCTGGATTCAGATCCCATCTTCCCTGTCTGGCCATGTGCTGTGAGCAAAGCAATTGTGTAGATTCTTTATCCGACAGAAATACGTAGGTTTTATCAGCCACATCTGAGTTTCGCAGGACAGTACTCAGTCTTCACAAGTGGAGCACATCCACCCAGAGGAGGTATGAAGTAGTATGTTCAGGAACTAGACCCTCAGAAGCCTGATCTACAGTTCCGCACTCACAGTCCTGGTCTAAGGCTGTGGCGTGTCCAGTACAGAGTGGACTCTCATGGAGTTCCCACCGGAAAACACTCTGGCTTGCAGGTAGGGACCAGGGTGATACTGTGCCCCAGTCCTTAGCTTCCTACTAGTTTCCCTCAGGGCAGACTCCACTGGTAAACCATCTCCACCACCTTCACCACCTCCACCACCTCCACCACCACCTCCACCACCTCCACCTCCA
>NW_022196903.1:138321413-138342393 GCF_008632895.1 Mastomys coucha | reverse complement strand
CACCACCACCACCAACACCACCATCACCTCCACCACTACCTCCACCACCACCAAAACAACAACAACAACAAACAACAAACAAAAAATACCACCCCCAAACACCTACTACCCATTGAGCTGAATCTGAAATACCCAGGAATGGGCAGAAATGCCCCTAGGACATGACAAGTACAATGCCTATCTTTAAAAATAAAATTGCCTAGAATAGCGGGAGACTGAAAAGGTTTGTGTTTTGAAAATCCAACACATCCAGCAGGAAACAAAAAGTGCCCACTCTTTTGCAAGCTAACCTGACCTCAGGCCCAGGTTCTAAATACATTAAGATATTTTCTCTCATTATTTGTTTTGACCAATTGACCACAATATTAAAATCTCAATCATGGAGCAGCTGACAAGTGTGGTCGCCTAATTTTATTGAAGAGTTTTTTTCCCCTTTTTCCATTTTTCCATCCTGTTAGCACTGCTGCTGATGCCCAGACAGTAATGGGCTTCTTGTATGCCCACGACTGTTATGATCATGTAAATTTATTGGTGCTTAGAAGAAGCGAGCTATTAAAACATTACAACAGCCATTACAGCCGGGCTCGTGTTGGCTTTCGCTCCCAATGAACATATGCTTCCGAGTGAATGCCTAAACTCTTATTTATGGATTTAATTTAATATGCGGAAAGAATTCAAAATTAAATTTTGTGTCTGCCTCCAGAGAGTGTCAGTGTATAATAACATGGTAATTTTTACACATCTTTATGAGAAATGGGAAAATTAATTCTTTCTGACAAGTTGTAATTATTCGGCTTGGAACGCTCGCAGCTGAGCAGTTTGCTTGCCTGTTGTCTGCTGCTGCGCGGTGTAAGGGGAGAACTCAGAGATGGAGATATACTGCACATCTGAGAGCCTCTAATAGCTTCTGACATTTTAGCCTTGCATATTATCAGGGTGCTCTTTAAGGAGTCGGGGTGTCATCTATTATGTTGCCTGGGATGCACACAGTTGCGATAGCTGAACATTCTACAGTAATTTCTAAAATGGGGGGGAGGTGTCCAGGATCATCTTGGAGGAGTCAAAATTGGTATGACAAATGTTTATGTCACTTAAGTGTACCTGTTATTGTCTGGCCTTTCACACACACACACACACACACACACACACACACACACACACACACACACATATATATATATATATATATATATATATATATATGCAGGACAGAAGGGCATTTTGCAAGGGTGGCCTTCTAGACTTGTCTCTTATTTAAGACTAAATATGCTTAAAATGAAAGTATGTAGCTCCTTTCATGCTCTGCAGACCTGGGTTTGTCTCTCCGGCTAACGCCTCACAACCCATGCACAAGTGGGTGCATAATAAATTCTAGCTATTTTCTTCTTTTCATGTTTAAGCGTTCATGGTAATGTAGCATTAGCTTAATGCATGATGAAACCAAAACACCGCTGGTTGTGTTAGCAATGAAAATATGGAACATGTTGTATGAGAAGAGAGGGGTGCTGATTGACAGGCCCTCCTGGAGTAGAGTGGTGTCATCGCTCTGTGTGTAGGATCAATAGAGACTTTGCAAAATAGATGCAAAGTACCGTGGAAGGGGGTGTTAGTAGACACACGTGAGAAAGAGTCTGATTTCAAAAGCAAGCGAGCTTCCTTTTCGGCTCTTATCCTTCTAGGGCCAAGCAGAGGTGAAGTGACCAACTGGCACATCTCTGCCCTATGGTGCTGTACTAAAATTTAGCCTGATATCATTTTGTAAGCAGCAAGGCTTTGGCCAAAGGCTATATGGGTGAGAAGAGTACTGTCTGTTCACAGTAGCTTGGCACCTTTTGCTGATCAAATCAAGAACCTCCCTCTAACGCCTATGGGTAATGGCGCCCGTTGTGTGCCATTCCCTTCTGATTGGCCTCTGGTCTCCTGCTGGCCTATTGGCCACTGGGATCTTCACTTTTCCTCCTAACCATCGAAGCCTGGAGGTAGACCTTCCCAGGCAGCAGTGCTAGATTGGTCTTGAACTCGGGTGCTGAAAAGCAGGCCAGCATTGGGATCCCCTCTGGGATGCCATCACCTTAAACTCTGGCCTCTGGCCTTCTTGCTTGTGGATAAACTAACGTACTTGCTCTCTCCCACTGGTATGGAAAGTCAAGAAGCACAATGCTTGTGAATTTAGAAATGTTATGTGTGACCATTTGTGAGGGCTAGTGTTGTAAAAATCTAGCAAGGAGTTAGAAACCATAGGAGAGATTTGTCGTCACTCAGGGGAGGGTGACATCAGAGTCCTCTGCCCCTATTCTTTATGATGTTCACTAGAGAATCTCAGGAGAGAAAGCATTCAATATAGATCAATTATTTTATATTATTGAATCTTGTACCTCTAATTGCCGATAATAATTGTGTGGGATTCCTTTGATGAGATCTAGGGAAGAGCAACTTCTGTGACTCTGCTTCCTGTCAGAGGGTTCTCAGAAGGCTCAAAGGGTCCACAAGTGACCAGTGGTCATGGAAGGGATATATTTTAAAGATCTTGTCCAGATTGTAGAGGCTTAAGAGGTCAAGTGTCCCTGGAGGAAATGGGTCACCAGAGTCAGCCTTGAGGTTTGGGGCATGATTCTTCCTTCTCTCTACCCTCACCCTGCTTCCTGGCCCACTGTGACCAGAGCAGCTTCTGGTGCTGCACCATTCCAGCATGGCGGACAGAATGATAGGTAACATCCCTTTAAACCGTGAGGCTAAACTTCCTCATTGAAGTTGGTCCTGGCCAGGCGTTTGGCCAGGTATAACAGTAGCATCATTTGAATCTTGGACATCTCTAAAGGCTCATATTTTCAAGACTGGTTTGTTGAGTTCTACTGTACGGCAGTAGCTCGCTCCTTCAGGAGTCAGGACTAGCTGGAGGTCTTTGCTCACTGTGGCTTGCAAAGGACCCTGGGACTTTGCTCATTTCCGTTTTTCTCCCTCTGTTCCAAGTCCCATGATGTAAGTGTTTCTGCTTTGCCAGGTGCTCCTAGCACAAGATGCTGCCTCACCATAGCGTGGGACTAGCTTTACAGAGATACAAACCTTTCCTCTTGTTAAGTTCACTGCCTCTGGTATTTAATTGCAGTGATGGAAGCTCTCACAAGCTGCTTAGTGGCACAGTTCTTTTCAGAGTGGAGAGGAAATAATAAAATGAGCCTTCGGTGACTTTGGAAAGAGTGATGGGTTCCTTAGGGCATTCTGCAGCAGCTGCACGACCTTGGGCAAGACAATGTTTTCTGACTTTTTTCTTTGGCTTTTTCTGGGAATGTCTGCCCAGCCAGATTCACAGCCAAGTTGCTCTTCCTACTTTTCAGCCTGAGCTGACTTTCATCCTTTCTGTCTGGGCAGATTGTACATTTTTACAACAAAGTGAGAAATTCTCGATAACAGAGAGCTAGGCTCGGTGGAAAGCATGCACTCCTGTAGTCTCCTCTCACAGCGGAGGCTGAGACAGGAGGATGACTTCAGCCTGGAAAGGTTAAAAGGGCATGCTGGGCACTGGGATGAGATCTCCCTGATATCTTTTATGCATTCAGAGAAAAATGCTTGTGGAATATTACCAAAGTAGCCATGTTGTCCAGTGGATAATTTTGAATAGTTGGGAGACAATTATTCTTGTGCTAAGTGTTGATAAGTGAAGCGTCTTAGTTATGTTGAGTCCCATAAAACTTGTCTTCGGTATCTTTAGTAATATTTGTATATGAGTGTGTCTGTGTGTGGGTATGAGTGCTTGTGTGTGGGTACTCACAGAGTCCACCAAGGGGCACTGGCTCCCCTGGAAGAGAAGGTGGTTGTGAATTGCTTAAAATAATAATACAGGCTCTTCACTGTATTTTTGTTTTTTCTTTGTGTGTGTTTGTGTATATTATAGACATAGACCCTGAAAGCACCTTCTCTCCTAAGTGCCTGTACCGCAGTGAAGGAGTATGATATGTTTGGGGGTCTTCTGTTAGGGGTTTTTGTTTGTTATTTTTTTATTGTTGTTTTAGACTGTGCCACATGAGTGCTGGTATAAAAAGTGTGTCTCACCACACTGGCACAAGAGATGTGATGTGTGATCATTTAATTGATATTTTCTCTAGTTAAATTAATATCTTGAGCAACTACTGGGATGTTTTCTTTTCAACCTGTGCCTTTGATGCTAAAATTCTCCGTGGCTGCCTTCTCCATAGCAGCTTTGGACACAATATCCTTGATGGACGAATTTCTCAGGGCCTTGAGTTTTAAAGGATCCCAATACTGCAGCCCACCCCAGGAGATCCCCATTCCTTCAGAATAAAGCCACAGGTATATTCCTAGGTCTACATTTATTATTCTTCCTTTAAATAGACACCAGAGCTGACCTCATACATGGTTTGGCTCAATTCATACATGAATCTTTCCTCAGCTACATTTATCAACTTGTCTACAACCAGAAAGTTTAGAGGCAACAATTAAAATAAAAAAGAATTACCTCATCCTTTGAGAATTCGCAAGGAGAGGTGTTGTGTTAACAAACTGCTCAGTTTCCCCACTGCCCCAGAACTGGGCGATTTATCCTCCAGTCCTAATTCTGTGTTACCTGGACTACTTTTGTCTCGCCATCGACCGTTGATAACTTTGGTGTGTGCTCTGTATCAGGGTGTGTTAGAATCAAGATGGCTCTATTTGCATTTCTCTGGCTTTCTGTTTTCTTTTTAATTGGGTTATAAAACAATTAGTTAACACAGCTTCGTTTTAGAACTCCCCAAGAGGGCCAAAATCTGTTTGTTCTCCCTGGGTTGGTGGGAGAGAGGACCCCTTGGAACTCTCTTTTTATTTACAACAGGGTGAAGGTCACACAGGAACAGGTTTGTGCTGGTGCTGTGTCTCCGCGCTGACCTCTCTTGCATTGTTTGGCTTCCCTGCCCCCCTGTGCTTTGAAGAGCTGCACACCAGGTGTCCCTGTTCTGAATTACACATGAAAGACCCACATCCCTGGGCTAATTAACTAGTAAACTGTCCCCACCTCCCCTGGGTTTAATTGATGGTGCTCTTAAAAAGGGGAGGCAGTTCCTTAGCCCCATGGTTTCACACACTGTCTAGTCTCTGGTGTCAGTCTCAAGTACAGGGGGAGAGGAGGATTATTTTGACTTCTAGGTAAGGCACCAGGGCACCAGTAGCATGGGTCATAAAATCCTGACCCTGAGTGGAAGGAAGCACCCTAGATTTGCCTGAGCTGTGTCTTGACAGCCATGTCTGTGGCTCCCAAGGTGCATGCGACACTTCCAGAATGATCTACTTGCTCAAAGTAGCAAGACCCTGACTGGTTTCATTTCTGATCTTGCCTTGCTTCCTTGTCAAAGCAGGGTCAGAGGGGTGGATGGTATTATTTTGAGTACAGTGTTAGGAATATTAGATAAAGTTAACATATGAACAGACGGACAGATGCTCCTCATGGAACACGTGAGGGCAGTCCATTTTCCCTTGCTGGGATCCTCACTCTCCAGTAGAAGGGACCTCTGTCTGTCACTATGGGATTTCCTGTCTGAGCGCTGGCCTTTTTCCCAGGAAACTGCATTGTGTAAACGGTCCACAGTGTACACCCACCTTTGGGATCTCCCAGTACACCTTCCTTTAATGCTTTGTAGGCTTTAAAATATAACTCGTGGGTTCTGAAACAGTGTTTCACATCATTGATTGGTCCTATGCTTGTTGGTTTTGTCCTTGGGGTGTTAGAGCCAGGATTCAAGTATTTATAAAAAGCTTTGACATTTGGGGGTGTTCTTGAGTGTTCCCCTCAAGAATTATTTCTGTAGAAGCTTGGTGTCCTTGAGTTATTCATAAATTCCAGACCGGCCAACACTGCCCCAGTCCCTGGCCTCTGAGGAGCACAACATTCAATGCCCCTGCTGGAAACTTCTCATTTTCTACCTCCTCGTGAAGCCCAACAGATGGGTGTTTAGTGTAGAAGAAATTTCTACGATACAAACACAAGGAGGCAAAGTGAAGAAGAAAAGTCACATATATAATTGACTTTCTGAAGTCTGTTTATGAAAGAACACTGAAGGTAGAAATAAAAATCAAGGATGCTGTTGGACAGTTTTGCCCTGTGGCGGGAGGATTTATTGGTGAGTGATCATTTGGTACACGATAGGAGATAAGATTATTGTGTCGTGGGCCTAGGTATTTGCTTCCTTAAACATAACTAGTCTTGTTGGTCATCAAATCTAGAGAAAATAGTCAGTTCCTGGTTCAGTAAGGGACCATTAACTCAAGATGGACAACTATTAGGGAAGATATTAACGTGGATCTCTGGCTTCCAAATGTGCTTACAGAGTGAGTGTACCTGTATAAACACACACGCGTGTGTTTTATGCCAAGTAACATATGTTTTGAGCCTTCTACATTTTCTCTTCGTGTCTTTCCATGGAGCTGATTGGCCTTTCACATACAGTGGCCATATGTACTCTGCACAGCACCCCTTGAGCCTTGTTTGGTAGCAACTCACTGACATATTAGCCATAGATTGACTTCCATCATTGCTTTCAAACATCACATTTTGCATCTGCCTTCTCTGATTCTCTTATATATTTCTAGCAGGTCCCTGAGATCTCTTTACAATCCCATTCTTGCTCTTCCCAAGGCAAGCACTGTTATTGGTTTCTGGGTATCTTTCCAGATATATGCATATATGTATTTTATATATAGGCAGAATTAGAAACTTAGATATTTTCAAACGTGTATGCACACATCTGTAAACACACATTCCTTGTGTTAGTTTGAATTTGGGGTATTTGTAGTACTTAAAAAATAAATATATAAAGCTGGGGTTGGTTGTTGACGGTTATAACCCACCACTTGGAGCTAGAGGGAGGAGGTTCACTGCTTCTGGGCCATCATAGACTATATAGCAAGAGCCCCCAACACTACAAACATAAATGAAGATGAAGAACTCTATCTTGGGGACTGGAAAGCTAGCTCAGCAGTTAAGAGCCATTTCAGAGGATCCAGCTTTGATTCCCAGCACCCACAAGTCAGTCATAACCATCCATAACTCAGAACTCCAGTTCCAGGAATTCAACACCATATTCAGATGTTTGTGGGCACCGGGCATGCATGTAATACATAAATATACATTCCAGCAAAACATTCATGCAATTAAAAACATCTACTTATTTTAAGCAAATTAAAAAATAATTCTATTCTAAAACAAATTGACAGAGACCTATACTTCTAATATTTACTCTTTTGCCTGTTTTTAACCTCCAGCTATTACCAAAAATTATAACAATTCAATGTCTTTTGGACTATCCCTACTACATTTAATCTCTGTTTATGTGTGTTAAAACTCCCAGGAGCTATGAGATAAAACCCAATGCAGACTAATTCTACTAGTTTGGTTTCAAAATCTTTTTTACTTTTCTGTTTATGTTTGGGTGTGTCTGTTCTGTTTATTATCTAGGGATCTGGCAGACTAGGGACTCTTCTGCTATGATTCACCCCCACTCTATACTGGAGATGAGAAACATGCAGTTAAAAAAGAAACAAAAACAACAAACAAACAAACAAGATCAAACCCAGGAAAGCCATCTTTAGTGACGATCTATCCCAATATAGTTCTGATGAGGCTACAGGAGTTGGGATAAAGGTGGCACCTTTAAAAGTGTAAGGAGTGGGCCAGGGAGATGCTCTGCAAATGTGAAGGTCAGGAGAGTTCTGATTCCTAGCCCCATGAAAGAAGTCAGGTGAGAGCCTGCCTGTTATCCCTGCCAATGCCAGGACAACTCAGGGAGCTCCCGGAGCAAGCGGGCCAGCTACACTGACCAAATCATGGAGCTCAGGGCTCAAGAAGAGACTTGTCCTCAACATATACAGTAGAAATTGATCAAAGAAGAAACCCAGACTCCCAAAATCAACCAGAGGCCTCCATGTGCATGTGTACATGCATGCAAATATGTATGCACACATGCACACCACACAGATGTGCACACACATAATTAGTGTTTTATTGTAAAGAACGAACTAGTGTGTTCAACTGTGAGACTGTCACTAACACAGTTGACAGCGTTTCTTTCAAAAGGATTAGCCAAGGATGTATTAGTCATGGCAGAACAATATTCCTATTGTACTGAACTTTGTAGACAAAAGCTCCTAATGTGTTGCTGATGACTGCAAAGGTGTTTAACATTTCTTCAAACAGCTCTTCATTATAAATGTATTTTCAGTAGTTTCTCAGAGTTTTTTTTCTCTTTAAATTAATACCATTTATCCCACTGATTATACCCATTCTGATCACAATGGGAAGTTGTCACTGAACGTTTGTTTGTGTGGCTTCCCAAGCACAGACTTTTCCACTCACAGCCTCCTCTCCCACCTTCGTTTTCCCACATGCTAGAGAAATAGTTTCCTAACTTGGTCCCATTCCTTTCCCAAACCACCCTACATCCCCCGATTTGTTTCTCTCACAGTAGCCTGTGTGATTCCCTTCGCATATAAGCCACATTATGTTATAATCACACCACATCTCCCCACCCCAATCTCAATCTCTTCACCAGCAATAACTTCTCATAACCTGGCATTCAATAAAAGCCTGCGGCATGGCGGCTCTGCTTCCCTTCAGAACTTCAGCCTGAGCGGCTGTTCCCTTATGGAGCCTTCATTCAGTGTGGGGGATGGGGAAGGGCCAGCCTTCCTACATTGCAGCCTTTGTATACACAGTTCTGGCTGTATACAGATGTGTACAGCTGTACCTTCCCCATAGTCAACTCCATAATCCAACTGTTTCTCATGTTGTTTTGTTTGTTCTGTTTTTGACCTTTGGCATGCCACAATTCTATCTATCTATCTACCTATTTATCAATTATTATCTATATATACATCTATCTATTATCTACCTATCACTTATCTACCTATCTGTTTTTAATTTTTTTGTATGTATGGTATCTGTATGTGAACATGTATGGAGGCAGGTATGTATGCCCATGATGCTCTTGCAGAGACCAATCAGAAAGGAGGTCAGTACCATTTGCTATAACCCTCCACCTACTTCTCTAAAGTACGGTATTTCATTGATTTTTTTTCAGAGATGCCAGCTGGCCAGAATACTTCAGTGACCCTCCTGTCCCTGTTCCTATCCCATGAGCTGGGGTTACAGGTGTGCCTGTGGGTGCTGGGATCCAAGCTCAGGCCTCTATGCTTCTACAGCAAACGTCCATCACCCCCGAGCTGTCTCCCCAGCCCCACTATCCCATGTAGACATCCCCATCCCTCTCCAGTCTCTGGTAGCATTGGGCACATGTCATTGCGTGCTTACAGCAAGTGCAGCCATTGGTGACATTGTCTTTTGACATTGTCTTTATTTGTCCTTTGCTTGTTTCTCTTATGCCATTGCCAGCTTCATGAGAGAAGACTACAGAGTGCCAGCTTCAGTCAGAGCTGTTAACATTTAGCACAGACAGGGTTGGACATAAATATTTTTCTTAAAAGATGCCTGTCAAACAACTAACAAGATGAAATTAACAATCTCATTAACTCTGCGTGTCCATCTAAGAAATTAATGACACCCTTTTTATATCTGATAGCAATAAAGTAAATAGGGCATGACAGATGGAGCACGGCTGTCATTCCAGAGCTTAGGAGGCAGAGGCAGGAAGGACACTTTGAGACGAAGTCTAGTCTGGGCTTCATACTGAGTTTCAGGCCAACTAGAGCTATAGAGTGAGATCTTGTTTCAAAAAAAAAGTAAAGTTTTAATAATGGGAATGAGTATAGCTATCAAAGCAGCAATAGCATCCACACACCCTGCTTACAAACAGAAGGAAGTCGATTAGAAAGGGGCAATCCTCCAGAAAAGCCACCCAAGGCCTGGTACCCACCGCAGCAACACCATGCTGACATGACTAACTAGATCTGAGTTGGAAGAGTTTATTCACAAAAAGGCATTTTTCACCCAGACTGGGATTTTGAGCTAGCTGTGCATCAGTGGTTCACTAAGGACGTGAGAGTTTCATCTGGAACCCCGAGGAGCCGGAAAGGTTACAGGATGTGTAGGAAGCCAAAACAAGGCTGGTCTCAGCGATGCTCCCCGAAACGCATTCACCATCACGTGTCCCTGACAACTCAGCTTTCCCAGTGGGGGCTTGGTGACATTGAAGGGGTACAGGGTGGGTACATGTCCTATTTCTCCTAAAGAGTGGAAATTGACCATCTTGTTGGGGAGTGGTGTTGAGACAGCTCCATTTTGTTGGGGTGTGGCATTGAGACAGCTCCATCTTGTTGGGGTGTGATGTTAGGACAACTCCATGCTTTGCCATGGCCATGTTACAACCCAGGAGTTTCCTTTTATTCTGACCCTGTGGTAGAGCTGGTGTGGAGAAGCATAGGAGTCGTTCTGACCTCAGCCCTCCAGTTTTAGACACATATGCCTAGAAACACAGAGACTTTCGAATTGCCGTTACTATAGCAGCCAGCAGCCAACATTGACAGGGTAATTAGGAACAAGTGACTAATTTTTTATTTATTTATTTATTTATTTATTTATTTGCATTTAGCCTTTGTTTAAGATTTGTAATCATCTGTTAGATACGTTTGTAATATGCACTGATTATAGTAAAAGTTAAGGATGCAACTGTAGAACCTGTCCTTGAGCTCCCATCAAAGGTGTGCATTGCTACCAGACCTTTTAAGATTAAGAGTGAAGCAGGATGGAATGGAAAAGAAGGGGTGGCCAACCCAAACTGACTATGTATGGAAATGTCATAAGAAAACCTACTGTTTCCTTTGCTAAACGTTAGTGGGCATAGTGTAGCAGGGGAGAGATCCGTGGGGGAGCAGCTAGTCTGATGGTGGGCATTGGAAAAGGTAGTGACTGCATCAAGTATAGTGAATGCAAGAAGAGTAATATGCTGGTGTCCAAAGAGTGAGGGTGTCAGGGGGTGGGGTAGGGAGGTTGACTGATAGCATGGGGTTCACTGGGCTGCATGAAGGTGAAGCCTGGATCCCCACAGTAGGGATTAGTTGAAAAAAGCTGAGGGAGTGCCCTTATCCAGGGGATGCCCATATGTTTGACAGTGGTGTTCATAAGCTAAATTGCAAGGTGGCTCTAGAGTTCTGGAGCTGTCAGATCACACCTGTCAATCAGGGAGACACAGCAAGGTGGTCAGGTACCGGATGGAATGCAGCCAGAAGGAGTGAAGATGGCATATTGGTTTGTGCCTTCCGCAGACAAGTGCTCTGTGCTAACCTGACTGGAATAATGTGGCGGATCGCAGTGCCCAGATGAAGCCACCCCAAGCTGAGCATGTGGAGATTTTCTGGAAGGCTTCCTGTGGAGAAGCTGTATAGACATGTGGATGAAATAGAATCTGGGTCACGTTCTAAGGCATAGAAGGAGTTATGAACCTGGAGGCTACTGCTATGTGGGACTGAAAATGCCTGGGTAAGCAATGAAAGGAGAGCAAGGGAAGGACTGTGAAGACCTGCAGTGCGGCAGGGTCCAGGCTAGCAGTTGACAGAAGATAGCCATGGCTTCTTCTAGAAAGGGGAACTAGGCATAGTATAGTGGTCTCCTCTTCTGGAAGCTGAGGAGAGATTGTGACAGTCTGCTGTTCTTATAACAGATTCACCAAATCGGGTAAATTTACAAAGACTTACTTCATACAGCTCTGAGCCTGGAAAAGCAAGGCTCAGAGTCTCCCATCTGGCCTTAAGAGGACTTTCAGCCATTGTTTCCTGAGGTAGAAGGTGAGAGGATTGTGAGCAGAAGCAGGCATCCTTCAACAAGGGATGCTGACAATCCTAAACCCGGGGTTTATCAGAGCTTTGCTCCTGGAGCAGCTCTCAGGGCCTGGGCCCCTGAAGGTCTCCTCTCAGTGTTCTAGGGACTCATGCTCTACTTTGTGAACGAGAGGAATACCTTCAAACTCTAGCAGCGTGGAGGGAAAGGCTAAGAAGGTGGTTGGTTGTCGATTATTAAACACCTAACATACCGTGATGGGGGGAGATGGCCCCCCCAGAAAATCCATAGCACTGGGGGTAGAATAAAAAGTGAGGGATACATTAAGGAAATAAAGTTTTAGATTTATTTATTTTTGGAGATAAAGGCATGTTGGGAAAATACTTGCCTTGTGATTTTGTTTTGAAAACAAGAACAACACAGGCAGCTTAAATGACAAAGAAAAGGAGAAACACAGTTTCAAAAATGGGCGTGGTTTTTAACCTCAGCACACCCATTAAACCACCACGCGACAAACCACCTAGCTTCTCTACTTTTCACTTGGTTCTTAAGAAAGGTGCAGAGAGACTTGGTGGCCCATAGCTTGTCAACACCTCGCAGTGGTGAACACTGAGGCAGACTTGTTCCCAGCAGGTTCACATTGCTGCACACAGTCAGCTCTTTCCAAAGGTGCGACTTGTGCTCTGTGCTACAGAGAGAAAGGCAGGTGTGGAGAAAGAGGAAAGGAAGATGGGGTTGGAAGTGGGAAAGCTGAGGAAGAGTATGAAGCGGAGCACAAGCTCACAATGGACCCACAATGGCTTTTAAGTCGATGAAGACACCAGTTAGCTCAAATGAGGAGGAAGAGAAGGGGCATGGATGTGTGGAAGGATTCCGTTGTCTTCATCTCGGGGTCTTTTGTGAGTTGCTCTGAGATTCCTTCTTTAGAGAAACTTTGGGGCATGTAATAAATCCGTTTGCAGATGATTTTCAGCTGAAGAATTTTATTTGGATTGAAAATAAAGAGTTCTTGCGTAGTTTTGACCCTACATCGACAGGCTAATTTCAATGTGGTTCATGAGTCTCTCTGGTTTAGAAAACTTAGTTATATTTATAATCATCAGAAAATGTCTGTGATCTCTCACTGACAGAGGTTCTCTTTGTGCCCAGAGCTTGAGGACTTCTGTGATGTCACTCACTTATTCAGGATGGAATCTGCAGGAAACAAACCCCTACTTCACACACGGGCATATCTGAATGTATGTCACAGACACGACCCTCACGGATGTCACCGTGCTCCCTTTAGTCCCTGTACCCTGAATGGCTAAATTCTAATAAAGCTGAATAACCCCTTTGAGATTCAGGGGGATAGGAGCTATCTTTGGGAAATGTCTTATTCCGATTAGTTCATGAGGTCCTCGTGATGACCTACAGTGGAAGCAGCTGGTTCTTCTTTCTAAATAGAAGGCTTGGTGCTGGTGTTGGTGCGTGCGCATGTGTATGCTTGTGTGTATGTGTGTGAGTGTGCATGTGCGTATTGGTATTCTGAAGCCAATCTCCCTCCCCTCTCTCTTTCTCTTCCCCTTCTTCTTCTTCTTTTTTTTTTTTAATCCCACAACTTGTTTATAAAGGACCATAAAGCAAGCAACAATGCTGTCACTGGAGGATAATCTTAGTCTCTGCCACCTTCAATGAGGCCTGCAGTCTGTGCTCTTCTGTTGGGTTGTTTTGTGACAGGTGTCTTAGTTTATGTCATGTTGCTATGGTAATCTCCTGACAAAAGCAACTTTTGTTTTTGTTTTTGTTTTTGTTTTTTTTTGTTTTTTTTTTGTTTTTTGTGTTTTTTTCAAGACAGGATTTCTCTGTGTAGCTCTGGCTGTCCTGGAATTCACTCTGTAGACCAGGCTGGCCTCGAACTCAGAAATCCACCTGCCTCTGCCTCCCAAGTGCTGGGATTAAAGGCGTGCGCCACCACCGCCCGACCCAAAAGCAACTTTAAGAACGGGTTTGTTTTGACCTACGGTTCAAGCATGGTAGAGTCCGCCATGATGGGAAGATATGGAACAGGCAACGGAGGCATGCTGGCTGGAGCAGGGGGCCAACTAGTAACATTGTACCCACACTCAGCAAGCAGAGACTGAGCAGGAAGTAGGGTGAGGTGGAACCTCGTGAGCAGGAAGTGGGGCTGCACTGGAACCTCGTGAGCAGGAAGTGGGGTGCACTGGAACCTCGTGACCTGGCTTTGGAGATCCTTGACTTCCTCATCTCGTGAAGGTTCCACAACCTCTCCATACAGCACCAAGAATTAACTTGTGTGAGACACAGGGGGTGTTTCCCATCCAACCAGCACTTGCTTCTCAGTCCAGGGTAACCTGGGACTCACTAGTAGTTGAGAACGCCCTTGAACTCCTGATCTTCTGCTGGGGTTGCTGGATTGTGTCATTGCCATTGACTTCTGGAAATGTTCTTCTTGCTGCGGATCTTCCTGAGCCATCCAGAGCTTTTGCTTTCCACTCTGTTCAGTATACACATCTGTGATGACTGACTCAATGTCTGCGTGTCTGCCACATGCATTGTGTGTTCCTGGCTTCCCAGTAACTTTTGTGAAGGAGGCATGATGTGTAATGCTTCTGCCTTCCGTTAAAATCTGCACAAACTGATAAAGATCGAGTGTTGCTGAGAGAGCACACCATGAAAGATTTCTAAGTGGGGGAAGTAGAGATAGAAGGTGAATAAACATGGTAGGAGCATAGAGGACCATAAAGGGTGATTTTTTTTTTTTTTTTTTTTTTTTTTTTTTTTTTTTTTTTTGGTTTTTCAAGACAGGGTTTCTCTGTGTAGCCCTGGCTGTCTTGGAACTCACTCTGTAGACCAGGCTGGCCTCGAACTCAGAAATCCGCCTGCCTCTGCCTCCCAAGTGCTGGGATTAAAGGCGTGAGCCACTACTGCCTGGCATAAAGGGTGATTTTTAATTAAAGAAATACAGTCCACTGTATTTGACATGAGCCTGTCTCTAGACTATTGTCCCTTCCAAAATGAACCCCACATAGTATTCTAACAACCACTGGTTTGCATTTTAAAATAAACACAACTGTCACCTTTTAAAAAGACTTATTTTATCTTGTTATGTGTAGAGGCATGGGTTTGTACAAGTGAGTCCAGGACCTGTGGAGTCCAGGTGACAGCATCACATGCCCTGGCTCCGTAGTTACAGCCATTTGTGACCTGCCTTGGTAGGTTCTGGGAACTGAACTCTGGGCCTCAGGAAGAGCAACCAATGTTCCTTACCGCTGAGCAATCTTTCCCGTCTACTCATACTGCTTTTGAAATGTGCTCCTCAGATTTTTATCACACGTGGAATTTCTTTTAATATGCTCAGTTAAACGTGACTACTTAGGCTTCAGCTCCAGGATGGGAGACTAACAAATATGGCCTGCAAGTAAGTTTCAGTGACAGAAAAAGGCTTGGGGGACACACAGGTGAATGTGAGATTTATGGGAAAATGCTCCTGTAAATAACTTAGAAGATGATTTTTATACCGATGTTTAGTGTGTATATTTAGGATAAGTTACAGAAGGAAAATAGTTTTCTGTCTAGAAGAATACATTATGTGGTAATATCCTTCATTTTGAATTAATTAACATTCTCTTTGTGTGTATTTATGTGTGTGCCTATGTGTGCATAGGTGCACACATGTATGGGTATATAGGTAGAGGCCAGAGAGGCCAGAGGTCAACCTCAGGTGTCACCTTTGGGGATATCTACCTTGTTTTGTGGGCTATCTCTGGGACTTAGAGTTGTGGATTATGCCAGTCAGGTAGCACCAAGATCCCCTGCACCTGCTTCCCTGTGCTGGGCACCATGCACAGCTCTTTTCCATAGGTGCTGGAGACAGAGTGCAGAATCTTGGGCCTGTGAGGTCCACACTTGACTGTCTAAGACATCTCCTTGCCCTCTCTTCATTTCTGTCCTTTAAAAACATGGAATTAGTAAATAGACTCATTTCCATCCAAAAGAAAGAAACTTACATCGGGAGGCCAGCACTCAGGAATCAATGGAAAGTTGCCCTGAGTATGGGGTGCCATGCTCTTGCACCTCCACCTGGGGAAGGTGGCATCAAATGCGCTGCTGAAGCTGCACCTGCTGAGCACAGCTCTACCTTTCTGCAGTAGTGTTCAGATAAAACTTGCTAGTGAAATGCACTGTGGCTCTTGTGGGTGTGCTTTATGATTAATCTTGACCATTTTGATGGTGAACTTGCCTCTCATGACCTCACCTCAGAGAGAAGGGTTTACAGGTCTCTGCAACAGACATTGCATTGCTTCCTGGGAACACCATGCAGTGTCCTTAATACCATGTTCTGTGGTTCATCTGCTGACTTCCAAATCACTTGTAGGGATCACTCTTAAGAAATCCACCCCCTTTAAATTTTTGTTTGGAGAAAAAAAAATGAACGAAAAATATAGCACAATCAATTCCCTCACTAAAGTGTTTCCCTGAGATATTAAAACTTATAAAAGAATGTACAGTGGAATTACATATATTAAACGATGTCATGTATTTGTACTTCTGTGGCATATTCATCTGATAGATTATTTTGAAAATACTATGATTTTTCTAACTCACTTTTATCCTGTTAGAAACAATGTCACCAGGCAGTATTAATGACACCCCTACTTCTGGAGGGGATGCCACATTCTAAGCCATGGTAGTCATTTGCCTTCAGTCATAGCTCTCTTTTTAACGAGCGAGGCTTCATCTGGGGCTCACCCTCTGAGGCCACCATCAAGAATGTTTGCCTCCTATTGCTCTTTTGAGGCAAAATCTTATGTATCCGAGGTTGGCCTTGAATTTGCAATGTAGCCTAGAATATCTTTCATTTCCTAATCCTCCTCTCTCTGCTCCTTCCCAAGTGCTAGGATTATAGATGAGTGCCACACTGTCTGACTAGATTATCACAACTTTTAAAGTGACAGAGGAATTCCTTGCTGAGAGAGACACTTAGGAGTCCAGCTCTAGAGTCCCTTCTGGCCTGGTCCACCCCTGTGTGTGAGCATGTCCACACATCGATCATGTCAATCATACCAACAGTCTCTACTATCTGGAGCCAGTTTTTCCAATTTTCAAAATCTTTAATGGTGTGTTATAGAATGCCGATGTTACAGAATTGAGTGTGTGCTAAAGGAAATTCCCAAATGAGGAGTGGAGAGTTGGTCTAAGTGTGAGAATTCAGCTGTCCCCGAGTTTGCTGCACAATGCTTGGGTATACTCAGTAAACATCCTCCTGTTCAGGAGAGTGAGGGGTCTCCATGATTGTACGCTAGCTTAGAACTGCCTGAGAGAGACATGGGGGGGAAGGGGGGATGAGAGGGAGAGAGAGAAAGAGAGAGAGAGAATGGGAAGGAGAAGGGGAGAAGGGGGGAAAGAAAGAGGAAGAGAGGAAGAGGAGGAGAGGGGGAGAGGGGGGAGGGAGCAAGGGAGAGAAGGAGAGGGAGAGAGGAGAGGGAGAGAGGGAGAGAGAGAAGGAGAGGGAGAAAGAGGAAGAGAGGGAGAGAAGGAGAGAGAGAGAAGAAGAGAGGGAGAGAGGAAGAGAGGGAGAGAGGAAGAGAGAGAGAAGAGAGGGAGAGAGGAAGAGAGGGAGAGAGAGGGGGAGGGAGAGAGAGAGGGAAAGAAGGGGGAGGGAGAGAGAGAGGGAGAGAGGGAGAGAGGGAGAGAAGGAGAGAAAGAGGTATTATTGGTCATGTGGCAAGTTCATAATTACCCAGTATTTTCATTTCTAAAGAAAAGAGAGATGTCTCCATGATCAAGGGTGCATGCTGATCTTGCAAAAGACCTGGTTTTCATTATCAACACCCACCTTGAGCTGCTCACAAATGCTTATAACTCCAGCTCCAGAGGATTCTGAACACCTCTGGCCCCCCTAGGCACCTTCCTGTTCTCCATCAGACCTGTAGTCAGAGCATCACCAAGAGGTGCCTGTGCATGGAAAAGATGCTAAGTGCTGGAGAGGTGGCTCCATGGTGAAGAACACTGGATGCTCCTGCAGAGGACGAGGGCTGGGTTCCCAGCACCCACATCGGAAAGCTCACAATCATCTGTAACTGCTTGCAAGGGCATCTGATACCCTCTCACGGGTTCTGAGGGCACTCAGTTACATGCATATACACATACCTGAAAATTAATGTATTATTTTAAGAGGGAATATTGAGAACTGATATTTTTAAGGTTGTAATGATATCTCTAAGTAAAGTCACATTGTTTAGGGATGGACAGTTTGCTAGTTCTGAATGAATCAAACCTGTATATGGGTTAATGAAATAATTCTTGCTTTTCCCCTTGTAATCACTTGTGTTTTAAAAAAGGATGGCCAAATTAAAGTGGGTGCAGTTTAGTAAATCCTGGGGTTTGAATGGGAGGGGCCTCCAACAGGAAACTGTGGGTGGCTGTGGAGACTGGAACTCAAGCCCACAGCTGCTGACAATGTATATTGCATAACCACTTAGGAGGCTTGTTTAGCGATATACTGCAGCTGAACATATGAACGTGTGTCTGTGACTCCAGTTCCACTTCCGAGTGTAGATCCAACAGAAATACGTACATATGTTCCTGAATGATATGCAGTGGAGGAATCTCTGTGCATGGTGGCCCAAAACAAGAAACTCCCAAAATGCCCAAAAAAAAAAAATGCAGAATGCATAAAATAATTACAGCTCATTCTTAAAATGGAAAAGTATACAGCAGTAAACATGTATGATCTATAACCAGAGGCAAAGGCAGCACTTTATGAATCTCACAAGCAGGGCTATGAGTATAACAGGCTCTTGCTTCCTCTCCAGTCCCCAGGTTCACCCTGGGAGGTTTCAGGTGACCATGTTCAGCAGAAAAGTGAATGGAACCGGAAAGAGTTTTGAGAGAGCTACTGCTACTGTTGCGACTGCATATTACAATGTTTCATTTTATTGGTAGTTATAGTTTCTTTCTGCACCCAATTTACAAATCGTAATTTCCTCAGGTATATCTGCACTAGTAAGGAATAGTAGACACAGGGTTTGTGACTATCCAATAGATCATCCAATGGGGAACTTGGAATGGAGTCCCGAGTTTAAGAGGATGGTTTCCTTTATATTGAGGCCATAATTGATCTGTGATTCTTATACAGTAAAGTGAATCATTAGCCTGAGGAACAACAGAAGCGAGGGCATTTGAAGCTTATAGCCATCTATATCTCCAATTCCAGGGTGTCTGTCTGACACCCTCTTTTGACCTTTGAGGGCACCAGGCATATATGCAACACACAAATATACATGTAGGCAAAACCCCTTACATATAAAATATAATAAATAAATCTTAATAAGTGAGAAAGATGATACAGTTTTTAAGATGTAATGAAATAACTGTTCATGATCAATGGAAGTTAATTTTTTTAATAGTCCCGATATCTAAGTGCCCGTTGAAACCCGAGGCTGAGATGCAACCAGTGTGTCCGCTTAGCCAAAGCACTCATTAGAGAGAGCTGCAGCTCGACTCTAATTGTATTAGAGTTGGCTTCTGCCAACTTCTGAGCTTTAAAAATCTGCATTTACTCTATAAAATGGGGAAGGAGAATGTGACCTACGAAGACTTTTTTATTTGTTCAGCAGTCACATATTCTTCATATGCCCATTTTCCATGATTTCTGTGGTATTTTATGATGAGGAGATTGAGAGATGCAAAAATGTTTATAAAATGAGAACATTTTGTTCTCTTACAAAGATTAGAGAAGTTTTTGAATGTTAGATTTAGTGTAGGTGTGTGTGCACATGTGTGCGTGCGTGTGTGTGTGTGTGTGTGTGTGTGTGTGTGTGTGTGTGTACTGCATGTGGCTCAGTGCATATGTAGAGATCAGAAGTCAAGGCTCTGGAGCTGGTATTCTACTTTCATCCGGGAATCAGCTCAGTTTCTGAGGCTTGGTCACAAGTTCCTTCACCCCCTTGAGCAGTCTTGCTGGCCCTCCATTAAAGAATCCAGATCCTTTCCACAATTGTTCCTGCTCCTCTTATTCTTACTGAAGTTGTAAGAACTCTGTGTTCTTTTTAGGGAGGAATTCTCAAACTGTGGGTCATGACCACTTTGGCAGTCAAATGAATCTTTCACAGAAGTTGTGTAAGACCACTGAAAAACAGATATTTATATTACAATTCATAACAGAAGCAAAATTAAAGTTATGGAATAGCAATGAAAATAATTTTATGGTTGGGGGTCACCACAACACGAGAAACTGTATGAAAGGGTCCCAGCGTTAGGAAGGTTGATAGTCACTGCTTTAGTATATAAAGATTAATAGCAAGTCACGAGCTTAAAGTTGAATTATAGATTTGAACTATTTAGAGGTATTAGTGACAAAATATTGTAGAACAATAAAAAAATTCTTGACATGAGAAGATAGATCCAGAGAGGTTAAGAGAGATGTCTCCAAACTTCATTGATTTCAAAACAGTGACCTTACCACACTGAGCCCTAAATCACTTATTGAATATTTTTATTTCTTTTGCTGTTTCTTGTTGGTATTTTAAAAATCCTAACAGCCTCCTCTGAAGCACCAGTACAGTGGTGAAGCTCTGGGCTTCGTTGGGAAACCTCACATGTTTATTCTTCTCAGTTTTAGACTTCATGGAGCACAGGCAGCTTCTCTAGCCACACCACGTGAGTTCATGAGTGCTACAGTTAAGAAATATTTTCACACATTATCCATTGCCAAAAATCTGTAGGGCACTATTAACCCTCATCCTTATTTGATATATCATTAAGGACTTATAAATTCATTAGTACTCAAAGGTTGGCTCTATATTGTTTTTTGTTTGGATACAATCATTTTCCATCATCATTCCATGATGTTTGCTTTATGCACTTAAAACATTATATTGGGGGCAGATTCAGAGACTTCCCCAGACTGCCAATCAAGTGCATGCCAACCTTTTGTGGAGAATGGCTGCTGGGAATACTGTGTGTGTTGTCCAGGCAAGCTTGGCCTTTGTGGCTGCCGCGGAAGTGATCTGATCTCCTTTGTGACATCCCTTTTTCCATATTAGGATGCAAAGTTCATTCCCCTGCATGGAGGGATCAACTGCTGTCCATACTAGCCATCATCACTGAGGAGGATAGGATGGCTCCATCATTATCTCTGGCTTTCCATTCTACTACCTCACCTCCCAGCCCCCTTCTATCCCCCCTCCCTCCGTCCCTCCCTCTCTCTCCCTCCCTCCCTCTCTCTGTTTCTCTCTTTGTTTCTCTCTCTCTCTCTCTCTC
>NW_022196903.1:138298230-138321346 GCF_008632895.1 Mastomys coucha | reverse complement strand
TCTCTCTCTCTCTCTCTCTCTCTCTCTCTCTCACACACACACACACACACACACACACACACATTTTTTTTTTGTGAGCAATTTCAGGTATAAGAATATTTCTATAAAGCAAATTTTTGAAGCATAATGAAATCTCAAAACATTTATCTGAAAAGTTTACAATTAGTATCATTCACATTGTTTTGAGTTATTGAGTTTTTATTATATAAGTACATAGCAAATTCTAATTATGGATCTTTTGGAACCAGCTGTGCTTTAGTTTAAGTGGAGTTTCTAATAATCCCTTTGCTTAGTTTATTTACTTATTTTGGCAACTCTTGCTTTTATCATATTTTTCCACTTAAATTTGAAGTATGTGCTCTAACAACCATAGCTTACTTATTAACACTTTCCAAACATTGAAACTTACTTTTGAAATCAAACAATATTTTAATCCTATCTGATTTTATTTTAAAATAATATTTTTAAATATTTTAAATAATTTTAAAAATGATTTAATTTATTTAACTTATTAAATAAACATTATTTGAATAAAATATAATAAAAATATTGTTTAAATTAAATATTTTAAGTAAATTCAATTTTCCTTTCAAATCTCTCTGAAGACTTTTAACTTGAGATTTTTAACTTGAGATTTATTTTTTCTTTAATTTCTTTTCTTTCAAGTATCTCTTCCAGATTATTTTCTTAAAAAGTCTGCTCACTTGTTTTATGTTATAAATGTTCATTAAATACCCGGTGATTCTTGATTTTCTATATGAACTTCAAGAGATGCTGATCTCTCTGTCACAAATTCTTGGTGGGCAGACTTCACTCCGGAGATGGGAGAGAACAGAGCATCCTAATTCCTACGTCTTAATAGACAGCCTTTCAGAACAGACTTCTTCCTTGAGGAATTGCCAGTATCGTTAGCAAAAACACTCCGTCTGTGCGAGTGCTGCTATTTGCTCTCAGGATGAATTTCAGGCAGCGCGCCTGCAGTGATGAAGTGGATAGGTGGAGACTGGAGTCTATCAATGTCAGGTTTTTCTCTCTTAGGTTTCCCTCGTGGCTTCTGTTTGCAATTACAGAACCTTCTGGAAGCTTGCCAGATGACAGTCCCCAGTTGCTTTTTCAGTTGTGCCCTTTCTACACGTCTCCAAAGAAGCAGACACAGTCACTGTCTTGTTTGGGGGTCCTGGTTTGTTCTCATTGTGCACACGGTGCTTCACTGTCTTGTTTGGGGGTCCTGGTTTGCTCTCACTGTTCACGCGGTGCTTCACTGTCTTGTTTGGGGGTCCTGGTTTGTTCTCACTGTTCACGCGGTGCTTCACTGTCTTGTTCAGGGGTCCTGGTTTGTTCTCACTGTTCACGCGGTGGTCAGCACACCTCAGCTTCGTTGTTTCTTTACTCACGTCTTGCACGTCTCTTTTGATTTTTCCTTCTTATTGCTTTTGTAACTCTAGCGATGATGATGATCTGAGGCATTGGAGAAGAGCCGCCATCTTTAGTCAGCAGGGTAGATATAGTTTATCATTTGTACCAACATTTTAACTTGACTTACATATTAAGAGGAAGTATTTCTGTAAGCTTTAATATATACTAGTTTATTCAGAAATGCAGCAAAGATTGTGAAATGTAAAGACATACTTCATTGTATTCTGAAATTTACAGAATTGTTCTCGATTTTCAAATATCACTCTTGCAGTGACCAATGGGAACAGCCTCCCATGAAATTTTGATAATTCTGCATAGAGTTACAAGTGTCTGTTTTGATCTCTTCCAAAATAGGTATGCTGAGCCCTTAGATATTCAACTACTTATGACTTTACTGTAACTGACTCCATTTTTTCTTCTCTTTTTGTTGCAGCTGAGATATCATATTATTTCTGTTGTTGCTTTGTTATTTGCTTAGTTTGTTTTATTTTTTTGAGACCAAGATCTGGTCACCTTTATTTATTTATTTTTTTAATTTTTGACTTTAATTTACTTTTTAAAAATTTATGACTTTCAGTTCAGAATAGTTAAGGGACAATAACAATTTTGTTTAAAAATAGGTTATTTAGTTTGATAACCTGGGAAATCAGTTGAGGGTAGTGTTTTCATGCTTTTTGATCTTTACAGGAAGCCTGAAAGTAAACCCAGGGCACATAAAGATTCTTCTCATTGTTTTAAGTAGAACTCTTTATTATTATTATTATTATTATTATTATTATTATTATTATTAGTAGTAGTAGTAGTAGTAGTAGTAGTAGTAGTATTTTATTTTTTGAGATTATAATGTAATTGTATCATTTGGGTATTTTAAGAGTAGTGATTCAGAAATACCACCTCGGGTACTGGATGGCATGTGTGTGAGTGTTAAGTTTATAATACTCCCTCTTTGTGTCTTCTGCATCATGCTTTCTTGGATATCCTCAAATAAGAATCAAAAAACCCTCTCTGGAGAGGACCAGAGAGGGGACAGCAACCTCTCCACCTCTGCTATTGTAGCACAAAGCCATCTGTCTTCTCGCACAGGTGCCTATAGCTAGCTTGCAATATATTTTTACTGACAAAAGAAATGGATGGACTAGACAGGTGTGCTGCCTGTATGTTTTTCAGACCTGTGCCTTTGAGATGACCAAATTTCCGATGTTTCTGGGCACTGCCTTCCTCTGGGGACTTTGTTTCAATACCAATGGTAAAACCATGTAAACCTAAGTACAGCGATGATAGTGTAGCTCAGTAGTTTTGCCCTAGACATGTAAAGCCCTGCATTCCATCCCTAGCAGTACCAATAAAAGAAAGTCAAAAATAAACCTAAATATTTTGACTGTGCCCCTCATAGGTAGCTGGGCCATGGTAAAAGGAGCTCTGTCAGTTTTGATCCTTCTGCTTGTGGGTCTTCATTCTCTATTGTGCTGTTGGCAGTGATGACTGATAATCATATCGCATCATTCTAGACAGAGATGCAGGGCGATGGCTCTCTCCTCACCCTCGGTAAAGGAAAGGCCCTTGACCAAGTCTCAACCAAATTCTCCCACTGAGTAGGGAGAGTGGCGCATGGCTGAACGCCATAGTGAGTTCAAGGCAAGCCTGCAGTACATGGCATGTGGTCTGCAAAAGGAAACAGAAGGGACTTTAGACAGAGTTGATACTGGTAAAGAAAAAGAAGCAATCTCAAAGGACTACAACATATTGTATGTTTGAAGAGTTTTTAAGAACCAGAAGGTGTGATAGGCTTTTAAAAGTTAACTTGAAAAGTGTATCAAGAAGAGCCGAACTTTATTTACCGTCTTGCATACCAGGATAGCTAAAGTTTCAAAAAGTAGCTGAGATCACGGAAGAGTAAGTAACTTGCACAACAGGGCTTCCAAGGGTGGAGACTGGGGTCTGGATAAACTTTGGTTTTGAGGCAAAGCAGAGAGAATCAGGTTTGTTTACCAACAATGGATGTGGATTTCTTCGGTGTTGAAATGACCAGTGTTCTAGTGATTTCTTATGCTGTCGTCGATGGTCCTGGGACAGGGCTTTAATTCTGAGGAAGTAGTTTAGTCACACTTGGCGAGCTATGGATGGGCTGTGCTGCGAATCTTGCTGCCACTCAGAGAGCCCATTGTGCCTGCCTCAGTCTCTGTAGCAGGACCCTTGATAAGAGTTCTCTTGGCCTTGGGCAGATGTTATCTAATGGTTAAACTATTCCAAGAAGCCTTTTCCAGATTTCTCTCTGTGATTACAGTTTAGAAATGTGAGTTTTCTCTCAGGGAACGTTCTCTGCTATGGGCAATTGTGCTCACCCAGGGGAAATACTTCAATGTCTGCGACATTTTCTGTGTCTCCCGGTTGTTGTCATCTCGTGAATACAGGCTGCTGATGCTGACAAATATCCTATAGGGCATGTCAGTCTCCTGAAGAAGTGACTTATGTAAGCAAACTGCTGCTGCCGCTGCTGCTGCTGCCGCTGCTGCTGCCATTTATCCCGGTAGTACCGAGTTTCAGAACACAATCTCTCTGTTTCTGTGTACCCTTACCATCCCGATCAGGGAGGGGAGGCAAGGGGATGGACAACTGGTAATGCCCCTCACTATGGAGATATTTGGCAGTGCAGTGGTGGCGACTGGTTGTCAAGATCCCCTCCCAATTGTTCCCCAAACATTATTTTATTACTATGTATATGCTTTTTATATGTGTGTGTGTGTGTGTGTGTGTGTGTGCATATATGTATGTATGTGAGGTGTGTGTGCAAATGGAGGTCAGAGGACAACGGTTTGAGTTTGTTCTCTCCTTCCATCATGTGTTCCAGGGATCTACCTCAGATCACCAGGCTTGCAAGGCAAGCACCTTTCTCCACTGAGCCATCTTGGCAGCCCTGTCCCTCATTGAATGAGCACTGTTATGGGACTTGTGAGATCCCTGTTGTATTACACTGGGTGACTAAGCTGACCTCCCCTGCCATGCACGCTGTTCTCTTTGCTTCCATGCTCCATTACGGAATAATTCCTTCAATGTCATTAGACGGGAGAATAAACTTCTTTAGAGATTTAAATGTTTTCTCATTGACAAGAAGATGATAATGTTGGCAGTTGGTTTTGAAAGATTCTTAGTTACTTTTCTGTGGAAATAGAAGTAACAGTGGCGATAGGCTAACGGTGGCCTGGCACAATGCGTGTGGAGCAGCAGCAATGGGCGCATCAGAAGCCCCGAAATAACCGAGCCCTGATAGCAAACCATGTGTGTCAGAAGCTCTGAAATAATCAAGAGACCAAAAGTGTGGAAGGACCTCTGGGTGGGGCCACAGCTCCTGACAGGCAACAGAAAATGGTTTCAAACATTTCTTTAAATAGATAGGGACACTGGGGCTGGAGATGTGGCACAGCAGTCCTTGCAGAGGACCCAGGTTCAGTTCTGAGCCCCTTCATGCTGCTGAAACCCACTTGTAATGCCCAGTGGTACATGAGATCTGGCACCCTCTTCTGGCATCTGTAGGCACTGCATGCAGATGGCACACATACTATGTGCAGGGAAGACATTCCTACACATAAAACAAAAGTAAATATTAGGGGAGAAAACTGGACATCATTACTACATCGTAAATGTGCCTTCCTAAATTCATGTCGACACCTATTCAAACATTATAGTGTCGAGAGAAGACATCAGTGGAGTCAACTTGTGACTACAGCACATTTTTAAATCCGAGTTTTGTAATGACTTCTCTACTCCTGCACCTCTTTATTTAAACAGAGATGCGGACAATGGAGTGAGTTCCTAGTTATGGACTTCAAATTAAGAGTACAGTTAGAATGAAGTAGATCTATTTTTAGTATTCAGTCTTAACAGAAATCCACCAGCAGTAACCCCTCTGAGGTGGCTTTTGTTGCTGCTGCTGCTGTTAAGAATGTCTCTGTTCATCGGGTTATTAAGTGAGAGAGGAACACCTGTCAGGACAGCAGCGTCTTCTAGTGTGTGATGGTCCCCCTAGTGGATCTGAGCTGCAGCAAACCTACGCTCTGCATGCAGACCTTGGTGATGGATGGAGGGGACTTTAGCAACCAGCCTCTCACCTTTGGACATCTCTAGGACTAAGGCTACTTTCACTATTTCTCATAAAGAAACATCTTGTGATTGAATGCTCATTTTGTGAAACCCATACAAGAATCTCAGTAGTGCATTAGTCTTTACATTCAGGACGAGATAAATATATAAACTAAAAAAAAAAAAAAAAAATCTGCTTGATACGCTTACAATTTTCAAAGGAAGACCTAAATAACCGAATGTTGTCCCTGCATCATGTTCTTTCATTTAAACGGATTATTTCAATCCAGGCAGAATGCATCCCAATGTTGGCGGATGATTTTAAGTAGAAATGATTTCTTATAAACACGAATAAGGGATGAAAATTGGTGGTATGAAAATACTTGCAATTAAGATACATTCCCAAAAGGTAGTGCTTAAGACAACAATGTATACTAATTACATAATAAAACTTCCAAAATAAAAATTGATTTTTTGATTATGTAAGTTGCTACGGTTGCCTGCAGATTGCAGAGGTGCCACACTCTTCAGTACATGGGGCCTAAGAACAGTCATGTAAGATGAGTGCTTGCCCTCTGGGGTGGACCAACACCTTAAACACATCACTAGCTACGATGAGCTGGAAACTATAATCAAGTTTTTAAAAAGTTAATGATGAGCGTGTAGCATGCCCAATGTCCACAGAATGTCATACTGCCTAAATGAACAGCTTTCCCCTTCATTACACGATATTTTTCTGGTTCATGGAGCTGTTACCATCCTGCAAAAGGAAGGACTTGAATAGGAAAGCAGTCTCCTCCTTCATTTCATGTTGGTAGACAGAGCTTTCTCAAAACCAGATTCCTTTTACAGCTGTAGTAGCTGAGAGCCATGTATGACAGTTGCTTCGTGATGTTAGGAAAGAATGGGTAAAATTTCAGCTTCCTGATTGCTTGATTGACTAGTAAATATGGTGGTGTGACTTTTAAACTTTCTCTTCCTCTATGTATCCTGGAAAGATACCTGGAAGACCAATGTCCGGGGAGCTAAGTTGTGACAGATATCTGTGGCACAGTGTGTGCTCTGTCACCCCGTTGATGACATACATGCCTTCGGGTTATGAGCAGTTCTGTAAGCTTTAGCTTGGTTTGTCCCAAAGGAAGACACATTTTTTTTTTTTTCTGGCACCAAATAACTTTCCTCAGTGACAGAATGGGTGATGTGTGGATTGGAAGAGGAGATAAGAAATAAGAAGAAAAACAAAGGCTGGAAGATCTATAATTAACAGAAATGTACACAAACAGTAATTAGTGTAAGTGAAATACATTTCTGCAGAATAAGAATGGAGATACCGCACAATGGAAATTGCAGACAATTAGGGTGGATGGAGCGCGGATCACAGAGAGGGTGTCAGGCAGAGATAATGCCGTGCAACTTGTATGGAGAAACAATGGGGTTGTTTAAAGCCCTCTTTTCAAAGGCTCTTCCTGCGCGCACATCTGATTCTCCACTGCCCTTTCATTAGCTTGTTTGTATTAATATTTTTAACTTACCGAAAACTAGAGTAAGATAAACACGATGTGATATGAGAACTTGGCGAGAGCCCCCGCAGGTTCCTTGTCGCCTTGGCCTGCTTTCTGGGCGGCTCGTTTCCACGTCCTCGTGGCTTTGCTTTTGAGTGTGCAGCAGGTCAAAACTGCCTGATGTTTAAATGTTACCATAGTGATGGGTAGTGGACACTGCCATCTCTCTCTTTTTAATTAAGGTATAGAGGCAGGTGGATGTGCTCTCGGCGTGACCCTCTCGAAGCTGGAGTGAACACGGCGATTGTTTGTGGTCCTTTCTCTCCTCCGAGGTCTAAGCTTTGTCCTCTCTTTGATCGGGGCCTTCATCATGTACAGAATGCCTTTAACCCTTTCCTCCACAAGCTTTGTCCTGGAGTAGAAAACTTAACTAGACACCAGTGAAAGGCTGATGATTCTTCTATTCATCTAGAAACTCATACTTTCTCCACTAAAAGTTTAAAATTTGATGTAGGGCAAGTGACAGTTTGTTCAAGTTTTGTATAGTTTAGAAGAATAAATATCGTTACCTACGCTTTTAAGATAATCTTCTATTCCTTCCTTGATCACATTTACCCCCAGCAGCTCTCTCCACTTGCACACTTTCCACTCTCCTTCCTGCCCATCCAACTTCCAGCTCCTCACCCAAACTACACAGCCCAGTTCAGCTTTCCCAACAAGTTCTGGACCAGAAAGAGAAAGGGGTTTGCCCCGGACTGTGGGTGACTTACCCCATATCACATAGTAAGCCAAACTGACTCTCCCTCCCCAGCTGCACTCAAATGCCAAAGCTCCTTAGCTAGTGATCTGGTTTTATGCCCACTCGCCTGTTGCCAGCCTGAGATTTTGTCTGTCTTGAGCTGGCTCGTTCTTGTGCGTGCTCACCCATTGTTGTGAGTTTGTAGGAGTGTCTTTTCCCCCTGTGCTGTCTGGATGATAGTGTTTGCTTGGAGTTCGCCATCATTTCTGGCTCTTAGAGTCTTTCCAGCCCCTCTTTCATGAAGACCCTTGAGCATTGCAGAGAGACACAGGCTATGCAGGTTGCATTTAGAGATGAATACTCTATAGTCTGCCTGTGACCAGTTGATAGTCTCAGTGCTAATTGTCATCTAATGTGAGTAGAAACTTCCCCGATGGTGAGAGATGCTCTGACCTATGGGTATTTATCAATGAAGCATATGGAAAAGGTCTGTGGAGTGTCACCCAGGTGATAATTTGTGTACATGTGTGTCTTTGTGTGCATGTGCGTGTGTGTGTGTGTGTGTGTGTGTGTGTGTGTGTGTGTGTGCGCTTGCCATAGCCCAGCACTCCAGCAGAGCTCAGAGAACTTTTGGTACTCAGTTCTCTTCACTATCATAAATGCTTCAGAGTGGAACTCAGGTCACTGGGCTTGACATCAGTGCCTTCATCCACTGAGCCATTGTTCTGGCCCAGGACTGTTAGCTTTAATTCTATGTGTACACTTTGGGGCATATCTGGTTTTGTATCAGCTCCAACTAATGTTGGAGATTAGTTAATCATATTTATCATCGCTTTAAGAGTATTTTTTTTTTGAGACAGGGTTTCTCTGTGTAGCCCTGGCTGTCCCGGAACTCACTCTGTAGACCAGGCTGGCCTCGAACTCAGAAATCCGCCTGCATTTGCCTCCCAAGTGCTGGGATTAAAGGCGATCGCCACCACTGCCCAGCAATTTTTTAATTAACATTTTGGTTGGCTTACAAAACACTGAATTTTGTCATGGCATTCAAACATATAAACTTTGCTATTTTAATGTTTTTGTTTATATATGGCCAGTGACAGATTGTAATATATTATCTTATGATTATTTTTGGATTCTAATGGATTTTTCCTACATTTTAAATCCCTTTTTTTACTCCTTTGTTTTCAACTTTAGCAGATTTGTGTCTCTGACTCACTACTTTCAGTTTCTCAGGAGACTAATGCACAGCTGTGTTCCCCGGGATCCCATGTATTCAGTTGATCAAGGCATTCTTTTGGTTTCTCTGAGACCGGACCTGGCTGGCCCCTAGCTTACTTTGCTTCTCCTGCCTCCTAGTTGCTGAGGTTATAGGGCATGAGCTATCTCACTCACTAGCCTTTGTTGTTTTAAAATCAATTCTATCGAAAACACATTTCTAATGATTAGTTATGCTTACTAGCACCGCACAGTTCCTGTGTCTTTATAAGTGTCTTAGCCACCATATTATGCCTTCCAAGCCTTAATGTCTGTGTCTTCCTGCCACTTTCTCGTGCCCCTTTCTCGTCTGTACATCCCTCAAGTCTGACTCCAGGTAATCTAGTTTTTGCAGGACTGGCTTGCCTTTTCTAGGATTTTTGTATCCTAGAATTCCTGGTATATGCGATACCTTTTAACTGAAGTACTTATTATAAGTTTCTTCTCATCGTTTTACATATCAGTCGGTTTTTCTTTTTTACTGTATGGTGAACCTCATAGGGTGACATATCTCATTTTGATGGTGTGCTTGCTGCTGATTACTGACTTTAAATCTATTTTTATTCTGAATAAAGATTTGTGAACCTTCATATGCAAGTCCTCAGACATATGTTTCATTTTCTAGGGCATGTACAGAGGAATGGAGCACAGGGTTGTATGATTGACATGGGATTCATTTATAAGAAACTGCCTGGGTCCCCTTAGATTGTTGGTTAATTGTTAAGTCCTAAGAGGTGATGAGATTTTGGGTTGTGCATTCCTTGTCATATTGCATTGAAGATATTTCTCCTCTTTTTGACTTTCCTTTTTAATTTTAACATCTGTTTTCTGAAATACAATAGTTATGGATTTATGAAATCCAATGTGTACATTATGGCATACACGTTTTATGTATGCCTTCTCTGAAATATGTCTCTGACTACCCCAAGGACGAAGGTTTGCCACTGCACTCTTATTAACACATTTCAGGATTAAGAAATATGCCCTAGCCCAGTGACCTTGTTTCTTCTGTTACTAAGAGAAGGCATTCTCAAGGATGAGGGCAAAAGAATGAAACAGAATTCCTAATTTGTAAAAAATGAGAGGGAGGGAAGTAATTCTTGAATTGTTCATGATGACACTAAGAATTCTTTCTGTACATTTGTCTGAGGAAGTCTGAATGCCTTTCTCTTCAGAAAATTCCCTTCGATTCAGACACTCTGAGTACAGTAGCACTGATGACTCAGTCATGGGCTTGAACGATGGTCTCAGATGTAAGATTCTTTATGTGTAAGTCAATGTCCAACACACACACACACACACACACACACACACACACACACACAGAGCTAGGACTAGCTATGTTCTCTTGAACAAATGGTTTCATTATTGATTTACAAATTTGGCAGGGTTCCCTGTAAATGTTCTGAAAAATTAGATAGATTTAAATCATTTGCTTTTTTTTTATTCAAAGAGAGTTTGGCTGGAGCTCTGGTGCCTAAGCCATCCCTAAGCAGGTGCACTTTGGAGGCAAGTTCATCTCTCTTAGACACCGGCATGCACCAGTCCACTCCCTGACGCTATCAGGAGGAAAAGATCCAGGTTGCGTCTTGCTGTGTGTGATGTGTTGTCTCTCTGTCTCAGTTGCCATCTAGAGACTTATAGACTCTTCTGCAGCAATGATCTGATGATATTCACAGTCTGGCAGAGGAGTACACAAGGAGAGAGGAGCCAGCGCTATCTGTGGTTTTATTTGCTAGTGACCACTGCCCTGACTGTAGGACTGTCTCAGAAGAAGGTGAGAGAATATCACCCCTCACTGCTGGCTTGGGGCTTCTTAGTGACTTTGAGATGGAATAGCCCTGACTGACCTGAGGTCATTTGTAGAGAGCCTTAGTGGACATGTTTCCTGGGTTTTGCTCCTGTGGTGTTTTCTGAATGGCTCATGTGGCTCCTTTCGGGCTGGTGTCAGTGGCATCTCAGGATGGCACCTATTGTGCCACCCTGAACAGCACACTACAAAGTGTCTGTGGAATGTCGAAAGTGTTGTCAGTGGCATTTCCAGTCACTCTGCATGTTCTGGTCTCTGTAAGTGATTTCCATTTTTCCTCAAATTATTGTATTGGGATTTTTGCATTTCTTTAGGCAATATTTGCATAGTGTAAGGTTTGTATGATCAACTTCCCCAGGTTCCTGTGACCTGCCCCAGACTTGTACAATCTACCGTAAGTTCTCATGATATACTTCGAGCTCATATGTTCTACCCCAGGCATGAGCGGACTACTCCAGGAAAGACATCTGGCTTCCCAGAAGTTATCTCTAGATTCTGAAAGTCTCCACTCCAACCGACAAATGATGTTTTAGATCAATAAAACATATAGATTATGTTTTTTTTTCTATTAAAATGAGTAATCATTTGAACTTCACAGCATCATCTTAGCACACTGCCCAGTTTGACTGCTATTTTGTGTGTGGGGGGGGGAGGGGTATTTTTTTTTGAAATTCTCTCTATCAGAGATGTTCAACATGGAGGGCCTTTAACTCCAGGGCTAACATCTGTGTAATGACCTCTCGTATGTGTATCCCTTGGGTGCCAGTCACTAACAGACATATAGTTTATCAAGCTTGATGGCAGGATACTTGTGGAGTTATCAGTTTGTTAAAATGAAGAGATTAAACACTCAACTTCAGATGAGACTAGGAACTTTCTCTGGCCTTCGGGCTCATTCCGGCTAACAACAGCTGGGGCAATTCCTTCCTCAACCTTCACGCCTCTGATAATTTGCCTAACGAGTTTTTAAAATGATTCTGTGTCTTGTACTGGGTGCCTGAGTTGACAGTGTAGTGTGTGTGTGTGTGTATACGTGTATGTGCATGTGTGCGTGTGTCTATGTGTGTGCATGTGTGTGTCTGCATGTATGTGCACGTGTGTGTGTCTGTGTGCATGTGTGTGTCTGCGTGTATGTGCACACACGTGTGTCTGTGTGTGTACATGTGTGTATGTGTGTGTACATGTGTGTGTGGTCTGGTGGTATGTGTGCATGTATGTTTGTGTTGTATGTGTGTGTATGTGTGTGTGGTCTAGTGTGTATGTGCATATGTGTGTGTGTGTGGTCTAGTGTGTGTATGTGTTTGTGTGTGTGGTCTGGTGGTACATGTGTGGTCTGGTGGTATGTGTGAGTGTGTGTTTGTGTGTGTGTATGTTGTATGTGTGTGTGTATGTGTGTGTGGTCTAGTGTGTGTGTGTGTGTGTGTGTGTGTGTGTGTGTGTGTGTGTGTGGTCCGCTGGTGTGTTATGTCCTTGATAGCATGGGTAAGCAAGCCCTTTGACACATGCCGCCCTTCTAACTTCCTACTTTAGTTTTGGAGGCAGGGTCTTTCATCTGAAGCCTGTGTCGAGGTTCTATCTAGTCTAAGTCTCCAGCACCAGGGCTATGGGTACCTACTGTAATTCCTGGCTTTCTACATGTGTTCTAGGTCTAATTTTGTGTCTTGATGCTTGTGAAATAGGCAATTTAGCAACCAAGACATCCCCCAGCCCTTCCTTGAGAATGTACGGAGTGTCGGGCTAGTGGAGGTAAAGATGCTGGGTCTGCTTGGCAGGACGATGAGTTACTCTGAGGCCCCACTCAGCTCTTACCCCACTGCATCTTATAACACGCTCCTCACCGAGTTTTCCAAAGCAGTGGCCAAGCTCAGTCCCACAGTGACTCTGACACAGAGGACCACCTTGCTCCCTTGGTTCTCAGTCCCACAGTGGCTCTGACACAGAGGACCACCTTGCTCCCTTGGTTCTCAGTCCCACAGTGGCTCTGACACAGAGGACCACCTTGCTCCCTTGGTTTCCCATGACAACTCCATGAACTAGTGTGTGCAAGTTAGCAGCCATCATGATGCCTTTGTGAGTTGTTCTCTTTGGTTCAAGTGATAACTATGATAATGATGCTGAGGAAAATTGTTGCCAAAGATAGCTGAGTTCCCCAAACCTAAGGAGAATGAATAAAAAATCGAGTACAAAGCCTGAATCTATCAAATGTAAACCTATCAACTATTTTAGCCTTTTCTCAAGCAAACAAAACGGCTTCTCAGATGGCACTGCAAATTTACCCAGAATGCCTCCTAGTTTGCGTCTTACATCTGAACCCTGTTTTCAGCTTGTGACAATTAATGGCATGCTTTAATTTGCTTTGCAGTGTAGACATTGGAGTGCGTACCCATTATGGGTTCTCAGAGCCTTTTAGTGGTTTCAACCTACTGGTGGCCTCCCCTTTCACACCCTCGCCCTCCTGGGTTAGCCAGGCCTATTAGTCAGGGATTTTGTTTTCCCACCTCAAAACTATAAAGGCAAGCTTGTCGCTGTAATTTCCACGCCCTTTCTTTCTCTTTGTTCTGTATGTCAGTGAGATCTTATCTCCACAGGCTTCTGCCCTAGGTTAATAGCTTGGAACAAAGTTCAGTGAGAGTCTCTCACAACATAACAAAATGCATAGATGGAAATATCAGTCCACCTTGCCCTGGCTTTTCTTCAAGCATTGCTTATTTATTGAAGCTTGCCCAGGAGTGGAACCAAACTCATAGATAAGATAGCAAGCTGTCAATCACATGCACACAGGGATTTCAGACACATCTGTGGCGAGAGAGTGCTGCTCTGGGTACTCAGATGGTGGGTACAGTGCCCTGGGACAATCCTGCTGTAGATGTGATCCTTCTGAAAGGTGCAACTTAACCATATTGTCCAATCTCAAGACCCCTCAGTAACGTATAAGAACTTAACAACAGTCTAAACACTTGTAAGCATTTACAAAAGAAATGTTAGTTCATTTCTGTCTCCCACACTAATCAGATTAAAACACCTTTACTAATAGTTTAAAGCCATGGGTAACTTCTGTTATTTATTTATTTTCCTACTAAAGCTGCTCAAGGTCATAAGAAATTATGTAGTGAGACGTTTTCCGAAGAAACAAATGGTGTACATGTGAATTTCTGAGCCGTATTACTTAGAAATAACTATACCAACACCGTTGAGCACTATCACCAATCCCATCGCTGTGGCTTCCTCCTCCTCTACTCAATGAGCTGTTAAAAGACACAATTTGTTGTACTATGCTGCTAACAAGAAATAAATAGCATACAGCAGGTGCCATGCAGGAAGGCACTGGGTGTTATTGTACTAACTGTGCCCGACTAATTCTCGCCAAAACAACAATTCTGCATTCAGTAAAGAAAAGAACAGATCATTTAGTAGAGATTGGGATCCTGGTTGGTTCTCAAGTCAGGGTTAGACATGAAAATGGAATCACATGACAGACATTGATAGAGGAAATCCTTGGCTATGGAGATGTATGTTCAACACTGAGCCATAGTTAACTTCTGTTATTTATTTATTTATTTATTTTTCTACTAAAGTGTATGTAAGTGATTTTCCATATCATATTGCTTGTAGATTAATATTAATTCCACAAAAGATCCTGATACCTGGTGCTAAAAGAAAATGAGAGATTCCTCCACTCTCATATCCATCCGCACATATTTGTATGAACACACACACAAATATGCACACACACACACACACACACACACACACACACGCGCGCGCGCGCGCGCAGCCCCAAATAACAACTTGCCACTGAGCAGTGTCAGAAACAATAGCACAGATGTTGAATGAGGTAGGTATTCATTTTCCCTACATCTGCACTGATCTGAAGCCCCTCAGCGATTCTTTCCTCCTGTAATTTCTATCTGAGCACCCACTGTATGTCAGGAGCCACAAGAGAGTTCATGTACATCAGACAGCACTCCCACAATGACTGGGTTCTCCTGGGCACAACAGCCAATCCCTGAGCTGAAACGATGCACTGTAGATGGTGTAGATGTTAGAAAGAGGGCATTCAACACTCATGGAGAACTTGAGAAGGCTTCCTTTGTCCTGAGGAGTGAGACAGGCTCATTTGTTGACTGTGTGTGTCTAGGTGTACCTGAACAAGGAGAGGCCATTAGAGGTGGACACAGGGCCAAGATGGAGCTGATGTGTTCTTGCTATAGATGTAGAGCAATTAGAAGTCAAAATGAACCCTGGGCAGGGGCCGGGTCAAGGAGGGCTTCTTAGACCGTGGTCCTTGCTAAGTTTTCTTTTTCAGAGCAACAAGCATGAAAGATTGGGTGAGCTTTAAGAAGCTGACGGCTTGCATGGCTGAGTTCTTCAGTGCAGATTTTTGATGTCCTGACCATTCAGCTCCTGTGGGAGGGGTCCTTTCCTTCCCAGGGTGTGGATCTAATGATACTCTTCACTATCTTACGTCTGTCTGTTTGTCTTTCTGTCTGCTTGTCTGCCTGTCTCTTTTCCTCACTCTTCCCTACCCTCCCCTTCACCCACCATGTGTGTGCATGGTGTGTGTGTGTGCCTGTGTGTGCATGTAGATATCATATGCAATGCCGATGACAACTTTCAAGAGTCACGTTCTCTGCTTCTGCCACGTGGTTCCCAGGGCTCGCAAGTGAGCGTGTTAACCTACTGAACCATCTAGTAAAGTTCTGCCTCAGCTTTTGCTTCCTTGGAGATCTTGACCAAAAATCAAAATCTCAGGATTACCAGGTGTGATTTGGACATTTAAAACAGTCTGAAGTGTGAGGTACATGATTGTATCAAGGAGATGAGTAAGATGGAACTGCATGGACCACTTAGGGCGATCAGTGAGGAGTAGGGTACCATCTGGCAACTGGGGGGGTTAGCTGTCAGAGGAGGCCTGATAGATGATAAAGGATAAAGGTTGAAAGTTTCAGACCCCTATTAAGTTCATACTCAGTGACACTCTGAAGAACAAACAGCCTGTGTCCTTAGCATCAGTCGTGCTGAAAGATACACAGAGGCAGAGCAAGGGCGTGTCTCTGGACACAGAGGCGGGCCAAGGGCGTATCCATGGACACAGAGGCGGGGCAAAGGCGTGTCCCTGGACACAGAGGCGGGGCAAGGGCGTGTCCCTGGACACAGAGGTGGAGCAAGGGCGTGTCCCTGGACACAGATATAAGAGGCTCTGAGAGCTGATATTTCAAGACAATCTTTTCTGGAATGAAAAGTTTCCGTGCACACTCAAGAATGTTTGTTTGCCGAGGCAAACAAAAGAACATTCAAATATGTTTTTTTTTTTAATTTTGTACGTTTTTGAGGTTATAATGTAATTATATCATCCCCCTCTTTCTTCCAAACTCTTCCATGCACCAACTATGTCTCCACTCTTTCAAATTCACAGTCTCTTTTTCTTTCATTGTTGTAACACAGGTATGTATATACACATATCCTTCTAAATACGTAAATATACCCTTTTCTCACTTTATAATGCTTAGACATTTCCCCAAAGAGAATCCACTAATTGTCATTGCGAAGACATGCCCAGCATTGCCACTCCTTAGGAAAGTACAAATTGCAATGGCAATAGACTATGAAGCAGCTGGTCACATGGCAGCCACAGTCAGGAGGCAGGGAGAGATGGTACTGGTCCACAGTCAGTCAGGAGGAGGGAGAGATGGTACTGGTCCACAGTCAGTCAGGAGGCAGGGAGAGATGGTACTGGTCCTCAGATTAATTTCCTCTTTCTAGTCAGTCTTGAACTTTAACCTAGAATAGGGTCACCAGCAGTTGCACAGGCCTTTCTATATAGTGATTCCTTTACACGTGCCCAGAGATTGGACTCCTAGGAGACTCTAGATCCTGCCAAGTTGAGGATATTAACAGTTATGCACATTGCATGATATTCTTGATCCATGAAATAAAAGGAATTCTGGAGCAACCTCAATCATGAATGAGCAATGAAAGTAGTGTGCTAAGTGAAAGAAGTCAGTCATAAACGGATAGACTTTGAATGTTCTGCACATATTAGGTGCTTAGCACTTTCAAATACCTAAGAACAGAAGTAGGACAGCCCTGAAGGCTGAACAGAAGTAGGACAGCCCTGAAGGCTGGAGGAGAAAACAGAAGGGTGAATGGATGACGCTGTTTCCTTTCACACAATAAAGAAATGTTTTGGAATTGAGTAAAGTGGATAGTTTTACAAGACAGTTTACATGGATTTTATGTCACAAATGTGTACATTTTTAAATACTTAAAATATGAATTTGTTTATCACAACAGAAGAAGAAAATAGTATTAATGATCAGCACTGATCTTTTGATCAATTGAATATTCAAATTGTGCTGTATGTAATGAGGAACAGCTGTTTGGCCACTAGACTGGGTCCCAAGGTTACTCGGGCAGACAGGCCAGAGCTGAGGCTTGGGAACACCTGCTGTCTTTAGGTTTGCTTGACCCTTTGTAAATCTTGATCTCTGGAGCTGTCAAGGTGACCCCAAGGCAGATGACCAAGGAGGACTGGAGCATGTCCTGTCACGAAAGCCAAACTCCACTCTGTATTCAGAACTGCAAGTAAGAGAGGGGAAAAAAAAAGAATTAAGACATTCAGAAAGAGAACAAGGACATCCTCCAGAATTTTTATCGGACAAGAGAGTGAGCACAGGGCCACTGCAGGAAAGAGATAATATAAGTTTAATAGTTAAAAAAGAAATACTCAAGTTATAAAAGAATATTTAATTATATTTTTTCCTTCTCCATTTTTGACATCCAGTGGAGGTCAGTCTCTCTCCCTCTCTCTCTCTCTCCCTCTCTCCCTCTCTCTCTCTCTCTCTCTGAGTGTGTGTTTGTGTGTGTGTGTGTGTGTGTGTATGCACATAAATCAGAAAGGGGAAGGGAGGGAGAGAGAGAGAGAGAGAGAAAGAGAGAGAGGAGTTGAAAATAATAGGAAATCCAATGGTTTTTAACGTGGTCCTTCACCATGAGGACAGTCACCAGTCCTTTGCAGAAGGAAGCCCTACCCCTGTGTGATCTTCTCTGGCGAGAGAGGGGCAGTTAGGAAATAAATGACCATGGCATTTTGAAGAGGAGGGAAAATTTTAGGTAGCCTTCTCTAAAATATCAACACTTACAATGTTCCCAAGCACTTTAGAGAACATGGATCCAGCAAGGAATGTATCATGGAGCTCCTGGGTGTGGAAGAGTACTATTCCAGAAATGGTTAAATCCCATCCTGCCGGATCCCTCTCTGTGCTGGCATCAGACGGCAGTAGGGAAACTTTGGTGTCTTCAGGACATGGTGTGGGACAATTGGTTCCCCATATGGACATAAAATAAAAATAGACCCTGGTGACAGGATAAATTCCAGGTGGCTCAGAACCCTCAACGTGAAAAGGAAACATGTAAAAAGCCCGTCAAAAGCAGACTTTCACGACCTCAGATGAAGGAAAGATTTTATAAAGGAAAAGGTTCACAGGTTTGGAGTCATTAGACAGCATCAAAGATGCCACTGAAGAAACAGCGAAACGACCCAGAGGTAGAGGTGAGGAGGCGGGAAATCGCCAAAGGTTACATTCTTGGAACTTAATCTTCACAGGGTGTGGTGGGCATAGTCCTGGGTGCTTGCAAGGCTTGGGGAAAAAGATGGTTGTCAGTTCCAGGCAAGCCCAGGCTGTGTGGTGAGTTCCAGGCACGTCTAGGTTTGGTCTCTTTTAAATTCCACAAGAGACATTGTTTCAGAAACAAGAGCAAGCCAAACATAGAACACTCCAAATCCTTCACTTTGCAGTTTGTAGAAGACAATAGTGAAATACTCAGACGGGAGGAGGAGGGGGGGGCGAGGGAGAGGAGGAGGACGAGGACGAGGAGGAGGAGGACGAAGAGGACGAGGAGGAGGAGGAGGAGGAGGACGAGGACGAGGAGGAGGAGGAAGAGGAATGGGGAGCACAAATAATTTCCCTAGTTAAGGTGCAGATTTGAATTAAAATAATGCCTTTCACAGACCCATGAAGCTGCCTCACATGGATGTCTGCTGGGATGGGTGTTGGTAATGGCAGAGAACAATGTGAACTCTTGTAAAGTTTTCATGACAGGAAAAGTATGTCTGCTCCGGAGAGCAATTTGTTAACAACAAGGAATTAAATCACACATGTGAAGGATACAGCCTCTAAATCTCCCAGACTTGTCCAGGACAAACAGAAAATTTTTGCTGCGTTAATTTTTTGAGGAACTGATGAATATTTGAAATAGGGTCGAGAGATTGAAAACTGAGGTTTATTCAGGAAACAGTGTAAATGAATAAAGTAAGTTAACAGGGATCAACATATTAAATTAAATATTATAATTGTATTCAGTAGCAATATTAAATCTTTTGATACAATATGTTATTTTCAGATGGGATAAGAAAGGTTATAGAGAAAGTATCTACCACCTAGAAAACAACCAGTTTCACTGACAGACTGATTTAATTGACCTGATCAGAAAGGATTGATAATGGATCACATGTCTTGTATCAATGAGTATTTTTAAAATTCTGGGAGATAAAGATAACATAAATGACCATGAATTCCAAAAAGATACAAAGTGTTTACAAAACAACTTTAAAAGAAAAATATTTCACTGTTATGTTATTTGTGGTAATACTTTGTTTGTTGTTCCTGTGTTTGTAGCTAGGATTTCAAAGCAACTATAATTTCTCAACTCAAATACCATGGTTTATTGTAACCCGTCTCTGGGAATAAATTTATACTGTTTTAAACAGACCCCAGGCTATGCTGCTGCGAGTTATGATGTTCTCTTGCCTGGAGGCTGACTATGTGTCATACAGTAGAAGTGATACAGTTGGCAGGATGGTGGTTCTAGAGGGATATTCCAACTGCCTAGTTGCACCTTCTCCAGACATGCCTGATCTTACCAGTGGGTACCCATCACCAATTTTTCAAAGAGGAAAACTGGAATGCTTACAATCAGAGGTAGAACCATTCTTGAGATGTAGGATTCAAATTCAGACCACACATTACCTGCTGTTCACACTCACCTCTGTCTGAGTTCAGTTGAGTATCTGCTTATAATCTAAATGTTTGTGGGAGGAATCTAAAAATTTTAGCAGGTCCCATTTGGCTCATTGTGGTGATGAACTCCCCATGATGATGAGTAGCTTGTATATGCCACACTCTGCAACGCTTCAAACACATCCAAGCAGAGGCTGAAATAATAAAAGGCACTTAGGCGGGACTGAGTTAGTAGACTGATTCATAGAACAGGTAAGCCACCTCAGGAGTGCATGCTTAGCAATAGATGAAGGGTCAGACAGGCTGCCACTGAAGCACATAGCTATATCTCCATGCCAACCCAGCTTCTCAGGTGTCAGAGACTGAGGGACTGGACTATTTTGAAGGAAAAGGTGTAGTTATCCCTCACGTGAGCATGGATTCCATAAGTGGATTCAGCCATTTGTCTTTTACCACCTGGTTATGGATATACTTTACAAAAATTTGTTATATAATAATATCCCAGCTCTGTACCTTTTTATTCAAGTTTTTGTCTTCTAAATGTATAAACTTCCCAGTTTTCAACTCTGTCTCTTGGTTTTAACTACAACACATTGATGTCCTATGTAATTATTGATTAATGTGGAGGGTTGGGGCTCACCTATGCTGTATTGTCTCTATTATGTGTCACGTTCAGTGCATGGCCTGTGATGTCTGGGACCATCCAGACCCACCTCTACTTCCTGAGGCTTCTGACACTTTTAAGGAATTATAAATTCTTGTAAAGCTATGTCACAAAGAACCAAACTTAAGAATTCACTTGAGCTCTGTTTTTCAACTGTCGCTCTGGAATTTGTGTGAGACGGTACTCAGGCAGTGCTGTGGCTTGCCAAGTGCTTGCTCAGTGTCTCATGCCTTCCACAGGATGAAAAACCTCTCTGCCAGCTAGAGAATAGAAAAGGGTCCTCTTTTTCAGAAGTCCTCGGGTCTCCTGTGCCCTCCTCTCCAAGTTCTTTGAGCTCTAGCTCAGGGGCTTCAGTGTCATGCAGTTTATGATCTTGAACATGTCCTCACTGTCTCCTGCTAAGACTAGATGTAATAGACACATCTCTGTTGTGTGTTGGTCAAAACACACTACGAACCTCTCACTAAGGTGACTTATGTCCAAAGTTTTGTTTTGTTTTGTTTTGTTTTATTTTTCAAGACAGCGTTTCTCTGTGTAGCCCTGGCTGTCCTGGAACTCACTCTGTAGACCAGACTCAGAAATCCACCTGCCTCTGCCTCCCAAGTGCTGGGATTAAAGGTGTGTGCCACCACTGCCCGGTAAGTTTTTCCTATATTTTAACCTGAGAATTTGAACACATTTAACTCATACATTTGAGTTTGTCTAGTGTTTCCATATATTTTCATTGAGGGGATTCCTTAACTGTAGGGTAGTTTTTATAGGATAGTTTATAAAAAAAATCTTATCAGAAACTAGGCTAATGTAACCTTATTGTTTTTCTACAAGCTGATTATGTTTGCCAACCAATAATAGCTTATCTGTTTGTCTGTCTGTCTGTCTATTATCTATTTATCTATCTATCTATCTATCTATCTATCTATCTATCTATCTATCTATCATATATCTATCTGTCTACTATCTATCATCTATCATTCACCATCATCACCATCTATTATCTATCATCTATTATCTACCATCTATCAATCAATCTATCTACCATTTATTATCTATATATCTATCATCTATTATCTATCATCTATCAAGCTATCTAACATTTATTATCTATCTATCATCTATTGACATATATATCAGTTTTCTTGAGGAAATCTAGCCGGTGATCTTTGATCCTGCATGGGGAGAGATCACTTTACATTTGCAGGGTGTCCTTGAAGGCCCTGCAGACATGCCTCAGTTCCCTTAATTAGCTGTCAATCCAAAATGAGGCAACCCCTTCCTTTCACTTCATCTGCAGTTAAATGTTGACAAAGTATACCTGTCAACTGTGGGTCTGCTGTTTGTAAAATAAACACTTCACTAACTGAAAAGAGAGAGAAATTATTTCCGTAAGATTTTGAATGTGATGCCTTTGTCCCGAGCGCTGGAGATCTAATTCAGGGCCTTGACTACAGTTGGCATGTGCTTTACCATTAAACCACGTCCTAGCCCTGACTACAGTTGGCATGTGCTTTACCATTAAACCACGTCCTAGCCCTGACTACGATTGGCATGTGCTTTACCATTAAACCACGTCCTAGCCCTGGTAAAATGCATGTTCAGAAAGTGGACTCAGCTCCATGTTTTGGAGTCTTCAAATCTTTTTACTTCTGTTTTTACAGGAGTGGGTGGGGTGTCTCACGTAGCCCAGGCTAGCTTTAACTCACTGTGCAGCTGTAGTGATTAAATTTCTGTCTCCTCCTTCCCAGTGCTGGGATGAGAAGCACATGGTCACTCCTTGCTAGGGTCAAGGCATTTTAAATGAAATGCTATTCTATTGTTTGTATAAAATACTTAGTACAAAGGCGCCTATTGGGGGATACTTGTCATTCTAAGCCTGTTCTGTCTGAACTTGTATCATTTTGGTTCCCTGAAGAAACGTAACCTGTATGCTAACTTTATAATTATTACTCAGTGGAAGCCATACAATAACCAAGAAAATGGAAGACACCAGGAAGTCACTGTGGTGCTTCTGTTATTCTAAAGGCATGTTGAGGTAACAAGCCCTACAAAAGAAAGAAAGAAACGTAAGCGTAGAGCTACTGCGCAATGAGTCCATCTTTGATTTCCCCCAGTGTCTCAGGGATCTTCTTGAAAGGTTCCTAGGATGGATGTCTCTGGCAGTCTGGTGTTTAATGCCAAGCAGGAGGCACATGGGGTTTGGGCATTGTCCCAGTCCTTCACTTTGTCGTATGCTGTTTGCTTGTCACCCAGTGGGTACTTCTGTGCCTCAATTTCCCACATTCATCAAAGATGACAACATCACTCTGTAGTTTATTACAGAAAATAATTTCACGCAGATCAAATCTCTCCATTTGGTTCAATTACTTCTTTGAACGAAGCGCATGAAGTCGCACATATGTACAGCCATATAGAAGGCCCTAATATTCCAGTATAAATCTCAAACTTAAAGCTTATTCTTCGGAATGGCAGGGCATGAACATTTTCATGCCAGGCTTTCCAATCTATCAATTTGTGGGAGAGTTGGCAAAGCTGTCATTGGTAAAGCTGACGGTGATGCAGATGGGTCCCGGTGACTGTATAGAGAGGCTGGGGGAGGGGAGGCACGGTTCTTTGTTTTTTTTTTTTTTTTTTTTTTTT
>NW_022196903.1:138296847-138298207 GCF_008632895.1 Mastomys coucha | reverse complement strand
AAGGATTGAGCAGAAAAATCTGCTCTCTCCTATGGAGGGGGTGGGGAGTTTGTTCAAAGCAAGGATGAGACAAGGGCTCTGCGATCAGCTAGACGCTGTGCTCACTCCTCTTATCTTCCAACTTCGCTAATATTTTTGTACTCTGAAAAACGTAGAGATATCTTTACATGGTACTATTATGGACTTTTTGGAGGAGGAAGAGCAGTATTTTCATCTTCAGTCAGAGAGGATGACTTGTGTTATCTATAAGCCTGCTCTTTAACGAGTCATCTGTAGTTTTATTATAGACGCCGCAGGCGTGAAGAGCAATAGTGAACCACCCTGTTCCCATCATTCGTCGTCTGGAGATGGTTTTCAGTGTCAGGAGGCAGTCTTCTTAGGAGGGGACATCCAAAGGACAATGAAGAATGGTATTTTTGCTTTCAAAGTCTGTATCAAATTAAAATTGATGGCTGTCACTGAACTATGGACAACAGGGTCATTAATGTCCCTCTAGTGGAGGTCCAGGAGTTTGAGGATCTCTGATTTACTTGTCTGTTACTTTGCTTGTGTGTCGACATGCACAATGCATGTGTACACATGTATGTGTGTGCATGTAGAGGCCAAAGGTTGATGTCCACGCGGTACCCATTCTACTCCCCACTTTACTCTTTGAGACAGGGTCTCTCATTGAGCCCAGAGCTCATCGATTTGGCTCTGCTCATTTGCCAGCGAATGCTGCGAATCTTCCCCCAGCACTGGAATTACAGGCAGACACAGTGTGCCTGGCTTCTTACGTAGCTGCAGACACCAGAACTCAGCTCCTCACACTTGAATATGAGTCACTTTACTAACTGCAACACCCCTCCCCCAGCCCAAGGACACCAGAGTTAGGCAATAAGATGAAATGTTTATGTAGGGGCCTGTGGCTATACTCATATGGAGGCTAAGAGCTAGGGAAGAAAATCGGCAGAAGGGCAGGAAGACAGACCTGTGCCAGGCATGTCTTCATGGCCATAAACAAGTGAGTATACTGGGCTCCTGTTTATTAGGAGTGAGTATACTAGGCTCCTCTTCATTAGGAGTGAGTATACTGGGCTCCTCTTTATTAGGAGTGAGTATACTGGGCTCCTCTTTATTAGGAGTGAGTATACTGGGCTCCTCTTCATTAGGAGTGAGTATACTGGGCACGTCTTTATTAGGAGTGAGTATACTGGGCTCCTCTTTATTAGGAGTGAGTATACTGGGCTCCTCTTTATTAGGAGTGAGTATACTAGGCTCCTCTTTATTAGGAGTGAGTATACTGGGCTCCGCTTCATTAGGAGTGAGTATACTGGGCTCCTCTTTATTAGGAGTGAGTATACTGGGCTCCTCTTTATTA
>NW_022196903.1:138288780-138296145 GCF_008632895.1 Mastomys coucha | reverse complement strand
CTGGGCTCCTCTTTATTAGGAGTGAGTATACTGGGCTCCTCTTTATTAGGAGTGAGTATACTGGGCTCTTCTTTATTAGGAGTGAGTATACTGGGCTCCTCTTTATTAAGAGTGAGTATACTGGGCTCCTCTTTATTAGGAGTGAGTATACTGGGCTCCTCTTTATTAGTAGCAGATCTCCAGTTTACCCACATAGATCTTTCATCACCAGGCACTGGGGACTTCTACCTGTTTCCTCCATTCACCAACTGGGAATTATCCTTGTTAATCCATATCTACATAAGCTACAGTACATCACCTTTCAAAAGACTGGGACATGAGACTCCCTTACATAAATAAAAACTTCCTGTGATATGCCTAAATAACCACACAGACCGTTGTTAAGGCAAGTATTCAAAAAGTCCTTAAGAACAGAAAATAGGGGGCAGTCAGTGCACTATATTAATGCTTTTCCTAAAACTTGTGCTCACTCTTTTCTTTTAGGCAAGGCCTCACTATGCATCCCACACTGACTTTGAACTCACAGCAATCTTCTTGCTCTGTCTCCAAAGTACTGGGATCAAAGGCATGAGCCATTATATCCAACTCTCATTTCTTGTTTGATTTGAAGCGATTTGTAAGAGCCATGCCATTTGGATCTAGGAGGTTAGTGTTGACGATAGTCTGGAGTTGATAAAGGGGGAGTCACAAGAAGGCAGATCTGTGCATTTAGCATTTCTAAACCGTAAAGGAGGCACAAATCCTACCCGGTGTTTCAGAGGGAGGAGGAGGGCCCCCTGCAAGCTGTGCTGACAGATTATGGGATAGCAACAGAAACCCAGCCTTCAGAAGATTAGAGGCACTACTGAGCCTTCTTAGCTACACTGGACACCCTGGGAGTTTGATAGGGTACAGAATACCATAAGAGGTATTTTTACTATTGTCTCTAATTCGTATGACATGAAGGTGTCAGTTATGAATACTTAGAGAAATCTATGTTTAAATAATGACCCCATTCAGTATCTTAAAAGGAAGATTTCCAACAGGAAAAAAAAAAAAAAACAATAGGAATCTGTCCCCAGAGAAGGGGAATATGCATGATGCTAGGCAGTGTCTCTATAGTCAACTCAGAGCTGGCAACATATAACCTGGTGTGTGTCAGGGGGATGCGGCAGGGCTTATTTCAAGGCCTACTGAACTCTGCACAGCAGTCACAATTGCTTTTTGTGTGTTTGTTCTCAGGTGAGATTTAAAGTGCAAACCCTCTCTGGTCCAGTCACACCAGAGATCTAGACATCTGTCTTTCGCAAGTGAACACTCATGTCTCCATAGTCAGGCTAATCCACCTGGCACTGGTAGGCAGTGCAGGCTCTTGGCTCCACCCTGTGCCTAACAGGCAAGGGCCCACCAGGAGGAGAGGTGAGCAGGAAGCAGGAGGGCGTCTCTGTTCCACGTGACACTTTGGAATGCAGGCTGGCAGGGGACTGTAATGATAAGGCTGCATCTTTCCTTGACAGTTTGCTAACGTGACCTTGTGTGTTCACACATTTCACTGCCCCGGAATAAAAATCTCAGAAACTTCGGAAACAATAATTGTTACAATTGGTTGAATCGTTAAAAAGTAAAATGAGACTCAAGTGTTATCTTCTATGTGCTATAAGATATAGACCACACAGATGGAGAAGGAGGCCAGTCATCTGACGGTCTTCACAGGCAGGGTTTGCACGGAGCTGTCACCTGAGCACTGTCCCACACGGGCACACATAGGTAGAGGTTCGTAGTACTGACTTAATTAAACGCATATTGAAAACATAAAGTAAAAATTGTGTTTTTTTTTTCAAAAACACATAATTGCAGGTCATTTTCTTGAGCGGCCTCTGAAGTCTGATTGTCATCTTAGAATCATTCTTAGACCATGAGACAGAACTGAAGATGTCTGTCCTTGTCCACTGACTTTGGACTGCCTCACCCTTCTTATACTTGGATGTGGTGACTAAGTTATAGGGTGAGATGTGCTGTGCTGTCTTGCTGAAAGCTGGGGCTCTCTTTGGACCCCACTCTTCCCTCCATTTTTCTTCCTCGTTCCTCTTCTCTTTCTTCCCCTCTTCCTCTCCTTCCTCCTCCCCCACTTACTCCCTGTCTTAGGGTTTCTACTCCTGCACAAATATCATGACCAAAAAGCAAGCTGGGGAGGAAAGGGTTTATTCAGCTTACTTCCACATTGCTGTTGATCACCAAAGGAAGTCAGGACTGGAACTCAAACAGGTCAGGAAGCAGGAGCTGATGCAGAGGCCATGGAGGGATGTTACTTACTGGCTTGCTTCCCCTGGCTTGCTCAGCTTGCTTTCTTATAGAGCCCAGGACTTCCAGCCCAGGGAAGGCACCACCCTCAAGGGGCCCTCCTACCCTTGATCACTAACTGAGAAAATGCCCCACAGCTGGACCTCATGGAGGCATTTCCTCAAGGGAGGCTCCTTCCTCTGTGATATAACTTCAGCTAGTATCCAGTTGACACACAAAATCAGCCAATACACTCCCCCCCTTCCTCCTGCCCGTCTTTCTCCTCGTCTTCCTCTTTGCCCTCTCCTTGTCTCTATTTCCCTTTTGGTGCTTCCAAAATTCTGTAATCTGTAGCCTTTAGCTTGAAACCTACTTTACACAGAAGTCTACGGATTTCCCATTCTGGCGGGAGTTCTCCACGCATTCCAGCACCAGTCCCTGTACCCTAGGTTGTTTCTATGATCATTTCTTACAGGAAATAAAATGCAAGGGTACATGTTGCTAGCAGTCTGCACTAATTATTCCCACCGCAGACTTTTCAGTCATCTCCAAGCCCTCGTGTCTTACGCTCTGGGAGTGTTTTGACAATGAGAATGGTGGAAAGTACATTCCCTCTCTTAACAGCTGAGTGTCTTTAGTAAGGCTTTCACAGGACGCACAGGAACAGGTAAAACGTTTGACAACACATTTTGAATACTCTTGGCTTTCTTTAGTGCTCCAAAGAAAAGTTGATTTGGAAAAAGAAGCTTTAAGAAGCACTTTCAGGGGCCTTTTAGTACCAACTACAGTGGCGCACAGTATATTCTTGTGTGTCTGCATGGACTACTTACAATGTTTGTGTCACCTGGGGGAATGGCTTAACTAATTTAAGGTGATTAGTAAGCTTTTATTTGTTGAGAGGAGGATGGAGGAGAGAGAAACTTTTAGAGTTGATTTCTTTGCCCATTTTTAAGTAAATATTTCTGTTTCAGCTCATGACCATGAATTTGCTTTCCAAATTGAAAAAAATCTTGTCTTCTCCCAGCTATGAACATTTGAAAGCATTAATATTACCTCTGCATACCTCCCTAGTCCATGGAGTAAGCAGTGGCATCATAACGAAATGGGAGGTTCACCCTATGTCACCTACAGCCTTCAACACACTTGCATACTATTGCTAAATAATTAACAAAACTAAATAATAATAGGTCGGCTTAGATTAAATTGTAGTATATGCTCAATACTTGCTGGAATTCATTCGGGTGAAGAGTAAGGTCCCCTGCCTGGCTTACCTCTGCAGGGTCCTTGCCAGCTCTCTGCAGACAGGTCCAGGCTAAGAGGAGAGAACCCAGGCCAGCTAACTCTCGGGGCTGAAGCAGGATGATGAGGGTCGAGGCCAGTGTAATTGCAGGCTCAGGAGGAAGCTGACTTGCTCTCAGGATAGTGTCTCGCTGCTTGCTTGAAGACGAGCTATGTATTTGCAGGGTCCAGGCCTTTTAGAAGGACCTCTGAGTCTAATTTGTAAGGGCGCTTTTGCCATGACTTAGAAACTTCCTGAAGGCCCAGGCATCACTCCATTGCTCTGGTGATCTCATTGCAACAGGCATGTGCAGGCTCTCACTCAGAATATAGAGTTACATGTCCAATATGAATCTTGGTAGAGTTTTTGGCATAAGCCCTGGATTGACCTGCACCTTCTAATTCCTGAATGTACCCACAAGCCAAGCTTTCCCCCACACATTTACCTCCACCGTTTCTGATCAAGGGTCACATGGCTATCTTTGGTGGGTAATTCCACGTGGTTAAATGGTGCAGATCTATCTAGGTTTGACCTCCAGCTATCACCTTGACCTCTGTCCTCTTCTTGGCCCCTGTGCCTGGTTTTTGAACCACACTGGTAAATTCCTCTTTAATACTTGCCCACTTTGTCTCTTCTCGGCACCTCCTGAAGCAGGCTTGGTTTTTTGGTTTCTATTCCTTTCTGCCAATCCAATGACCTTAAGGATAGCACTTAAAGACCAGCTAAATTCATAGAACATCAGGCTAGGTTCCCTAACCTCCCCTTGCTTGGATACCAGGTAAATTGCCCCATTAGAAATGAATTGGAAGGCTGATTCTCCAGTGCTGTGATCTTTATGCTTCTGCCTCTAACTTCTGAGGACTGTACGTGTGTGTGGACACGTTCCCCAGACCGTGGCCCAGGGATGGCTTCCTCCATCCCACAAGACTCATGGGTATGCTCTTGGGTTTGAGAGCAGATGATCAGCAAAAGATGTTTCCACAGTGTCTCTCACAGTTTTGGGCTTCTGTGTTTTGGAACTAAGGGTAGTGCACTTTAATCCCATCACTTGGGAGGCAGAGGCAGGTGGATTTCTGAGTTTGAGTCTAGCCTGGTCTACAGAGTGAGTTCCAGGACATTCAGGGCTACACAGAGAAACCCTGTCTTGAAAAAACAAAACAAACAAACAAAAAAAAAACAAAAACAAAAACAAAAAGAAAGAAAGGAAGGAAGGAAGGAAGGAAGGAAGGAAGGAAGGAAGGAAGGAAGAAAGGGGAACTAAGCTGTAGCACAGTGTCACAGTGTTACAGTGTCACAGTGTCACAGTGTCACAATGTCACAGTGTCACAGTGTCACAGTGTCACAGTGTCACAGTGTTACAGTGTCACAGTGTCACAGTGTTACAGTGTTACAGTGTTGTGGTATCTGCAGCCCTTCAGGTGGCAAAGCTGCAATTCTTCCATTGCACATCTTTACAGAACATTTTAAGCTACTTTGGGAGGTCAGTATTGTGTTCTGTACCACAAACCACAACTGTTGCACATGGTTGGAAGACACTGGCTGCAAACTTGGTGCTCCGTAAGTGTGTGTGCCTAAGGATATGCATGTGTGTGTTTATTCCATAGAACTGCAAGTTCGATGCAAAATCATTAGTCATATGATTAGATGTTGATAAAAATCGAAGATGGGTCTTGGCCCTAGTAATTAATGTCTTAGAATAACTGGGGAAAGGGCACAGAATGTACACCAACATCACACAGATTACTGGCTTGAATCTCAGCGGCTCAGATACACGTAACCTGAATGGAAGAGAGTGAATGCCCAGGAAGGCCAAGACCCAGGAACGCTAAGGAGAACATCTGTTTCTACATTTCAGGTAAGCTATTTCCATCTTCCCATTTTTCTCCTCATTAACTATAGAAACCCACAGAAGCAAGTCACCAAGCACCCCATTCTGACTTAGATGGCATTTCTCAATAAGGGCAGTGTTTCTTGCAGAGAATATCACATCTCACTAATTGTCCTGCAAATCCCCATCTTAATTAAAATCAAAACCTTCATCCTAACGACCCGATGATGCTGCTTACGAATGTGAGTTCCTTCTAGTTCTTTAGAGGCAGACGCGCAGGGCTACCCCCTTTCTTCCTTTGGCGGGGTAACTCTGGTGAGAAATTTTTACAGCAATTGGTTTTGTTTTGTTTGCAGCTGTGGCTATAAAAACTCTAAAGCAAAAGTAAACAGTGCTCGTGGGGCAGGGGCACGGTGGTGCATGGGTATACACCGTTCGCTTTATGGTCCTGATGATGCTAACTCTAGTACAAGGTGTAATGGGTCTGATTGTGCCGTTTCTCTCTGCTTTGGGCTAAGTCACGTGCTCCATTGTGCCTAGGCTGGCTACAGGAGGACCGCATTTAATTCTCTGCCTGGTTACCCAGTCCACCAAACTAGCAAATGAGCTTCTCAAGCATCAGGTACCAGCCCTGGAACAACACATTAAATACCAGAGACGTCTGAATAACAGTAATGGTGGGAAAGTCTCTCTCGTGTAGGGCTCATTCTTTGTAAGGGGATGAAGGGGTGGGGGTGTTAGCAAACCAGGAAGAATGGACTTTGTCATGTGCAAATATGGTGACCATAAATGGTGCTGGGGGCCTTTCCATTGTCCCCTGAGTCTGCCATGGGAGAAAGCGGGCCAAGGGGAAGAAAGACACGTTTGATAGAGTTGTGGAGAGTGTTTGAATGGAGACTGGGTGTTGGGCATTGTCTTGCAGTGACCTCAATTCGGTACAGTAGAGACCCTTGAAGGCACTGTCTGAAGTCACAATACTGCCATTCTCCTCCGTTTAGTAAAAGGGATTAGTTAAAAGGGTGGCGTTCCGTGCCCAGAGTTCCAACTATTCCATGAAACAAAAGGCCTGAAATGTTTTTGAAGTTATTTTTAATTGAGTTGAACTAATTTAATAAAGGTCCTACGGAGGAAAAAAAAATAAAGGAATGTGATTGTTTTATGATTCCTCACAGATGGAGTGGACATTTATAGCTCGCTTTTCCTTTAGTGTTCCAGAGAACAGTAGCCCCATTTACAGCTACTGTTAGCAATTTAAAACTGCTCCAAAATGAAGTCTTTCAAGAAGTTGACAGCTTATAAATAAATCTGTCTGATAAAACTGAACATAAACTGCATCTGTGGTTAGTTTGCCAAAATTAATTCTACATTTAATTAGAGATAGCAGTCAAACATATTTAATAAAAAACAGTCTTGGAGAGTAAATCAAATGAAGTCAGTTTTTCGCAGACGTTAAGCTTTCTGTTTTTTTTTTTTTCTTTTGGAAGGAGTGATGAAAAGACCTCACCTCTCTGATTGCCCGTTCTGTGGTACAGAGAGCTCTGGGGAGCTGGGGAAGCCAGTGAGCTCCGCTCTGCTTCCAAAGGTTCCTCTATCAGCTAGGATAAAGAGAGAGAATGATCACTCTGTGGTTTATCAATATCTCATCGCTGCAATTTATTTTGATGCCCTAAGTATTGAAGCTGCAAGTCACAGGCATATTACTATTAATAATTCCAGAGGCCAGCTGAGCTGATCCACACTGTTTATAAATAGCATGTGAGAGTCTCCTTTAAAGGGGTTTAAAATTTATTGGGAAATTTTGATTTGTTCTTAGAGAGACAAAGACAGAGATGGTGACAGAGAGCCAGCTAGGTAGATAGGTAGGTAAGTAGGTAGGTAGGTAAATAGGTAGGTAGGTAGGTAGGTAGGTAGGTAGGTAGGTAGGTAAGTAGGTAGGTAGGTAGGTAGGTAGGCAGGCAGGCAGGCAGGCAGTCAGGCAGGCAGGCAGGCAGGCAGGCAG
>NW_022196903.1:138279057-138288489 GCF_008632895.1 Mastomys coucha | reverse complement strand
GGCAGGCAGGCAGGCAGGCAGGCAGGTAGGCAGGCAGGCAGGTAGGTAGGTAGGTAGGTAGGTAGGTAGAGAGATGATAGAATGACAGATAATAAGATAAATGGCTAAGTCAGCTGCAGCTGCAGGCAAAGACTTTGGGCCATGTGATTGGCCTTTTAAATATTTGCTCATGGCATACTAAAGAGCTGTGGAAACCTGAGGAGACACATACACATAAAACTTCCAGGTCCATCCTAAAACAGCAGACACTATTCTACCACAACAGTGACTGATGGTTCAAAGAGCAAACCAGCAGATCTTCAAACATTGGGAAATTCAACAAAGTCCAAAGTACTGGGTGAAGTTTGCAGAGGACAATAGAAACCAGTGCTAGAAAAAAACAAAACTTCCATGTAACGATAAAGAGCCAGAAGCCTCTAAGAGCCCACACAGAGAGTAAAGGCAATTTAGCCAAAATTGCATTTGTTTAAGAAGTATGGTGTTTCTTTCTAGGAATTCAGGAAGTTGAACAAACACTGTCCTATATATTATGGGAGATATATAAAGCTGCTATAGTTAGCTAGCATGAAGTAATTTGGATTAGAAGTTAAACATTTATTTATGGAGCTTAATGTGACAGTCATAAGATGATTAATCTAGACTAAACATGTTCCCAGATAGCCACGTGGTTCGGTTTTGTGCAGTTTTGATGCTTCTTCTGACGAAAATGCACAAGGCCTTCACTACTTTCTTTCAGTTACTGCAATATCATTTTGATTTTACATGTTCAATATCCTTTCAAAAAATGTTTTGGGAACACCCTACATTACCTTCTCAGTAACTTCATAAAAATTTTGATGAAAGTTTCCTTTTTTGTGGTTTGTTTGCTGGAGAAAACAGGACATAAAAATAATACATACTTATTCCTCAAGTTAAAATAATCTATCATGATTTTGAGGCTTGCCCCCCAACCCTTGGCATAAATACCATATTAAGAAAATGCAGAATGTTTATCTACCAGTTGCTTTTTAGCTCTATTATGGAATAATGATGCTTAATGGCTGTTGTGTTATAGTTGCTTAATAATTTATTAACATACAGATCAGTTATAGTCAATATATAGTATTAAAGTAAGTATTGAAAGTGGATGCCCTGCTCTTCTCCGGCTTCTCTACCTTGCTTCTTCCCCCTTTGTTCTCTCTCTCTCTCCCCATTCCCTTCCCCCTCTCTCCACATGTCATGCCAGCCCCTACTTCTCCACTCTCTCCCTCTCCCTGCCTTTCTCTGCCTCTGCTACCTTCTTAACTCCCCTCCCCATGCCCTAAATAAACTCTATTCTACACTAAAAAAAAGTGGATACCCCAAAACAATTGTAACTGGTTCAATTACACTTTACCATGTAAATCATTAATAGCATGAGTGTTCAATCTTTTTCACTAGACAGATAGGTAGATAGGAGAAAGATAGACAGACAGACAAATACACACACATATATGTACATACACATGCACACATGTATACCTGTGAGGTAGAAATTAGATAATCATATAGATACATACACATACACACATGTACATACATATGCATCAATGTATACATGTGATCCAAAGGAATGATTATTTTAATTAATGATTTAAAACTAAGAGAAAGAAAATACTTGTTTCTTTATCATTGAAGGATCAGAGTAAAGATAATTGACACAATCTTGTGGATCAATAAATGTCCCTTTCATATAATAAAAATAAATTTTTAAGAAACATCAATATTTTTGTCACCCAGAACTGTGAAAAACAGCTTTAGGTTGTTTTAATTTCACAACTAGATTTTACTTCTTAAGTGAAGAGTCGTAGGTTTGTTAACAGTTACAGGTATGAGTTATCGGTTAACTCCATCTCTTGTGGCCATGGCAGACAGTCCTTCCAGCTGGCGAGTCGATGCCAGGAAAGCCACTTTCCCAGGCATTCTTTCCATCAAGGTGCTACTCCATCTTTAAAATGCAGGCCCTGGCTGGGTCTTCTCTAAAGCACCATTTGCACTTTAGTTCTATGACGAAAGTATTTTGCTGTGTTAGACATACCGTCACTTCCTTTCATAGTTCTGTCTGACTCCATGCTGTGATATCTAACACAGCCACTTGATGTGGACAGCAGACACTTCATGTTTAGAAAGCAGATGTCGATCAATGGTTAATGCTAAAGAGAGAAGCAGGAGAGTTGAGTCTCTGTAGATATTGGTGGTCTTGAGACAATAATCTCTCTGCTTTAGAAATTCTTTTCTGAGAATAAAACTTGCCATTTCCTCATATCTGGGGGAAGTGAGATTTTATTAAGAAAGCTTAATCAAGTATATCTAATATATAAGGCCATCATATATGCTAGGTGTCTAAAATTTTATAGATATAGAGATAGAGATAGATGATATAGATACAGATACAAATATATGATAGATGTCAATGTCGATATAGATATAGGTAGATATAGTTAGATGTAGATAGATAGATATACATATACATATATAGATGATATAGATATATTCTTGTTCCTTGAAGTTGGTATGTTGGAACTGCCAGCCTGTCAGCCCAGGGCCTTGAACACAGAAACCTGTTCTTCATTTGTTACATACTCTGTCCCAGGCTGGCCTTGAACTCAGAAATCTGCTTGACTCTGTCTTGTGGGATTAAAGGTGTGTACCACCTTGCTTGGGTCTAAGCTTTCTTGGCCACTATGCCTCAAGATCCAGATTAGAAGAAGTCTGTGTCTTCTAGCCTCAAGACCTGGATCACAGGTGAACCCGCCATTTCTGGATTGTAGTTCATTCTAGAGGTAGTCAAGTTGACAACTGGGAGTGTTGTGTTTTATAAAAAGATAAAGAGAGGAGGAATATGATTGGTGGACACATAGTCAGGTAGGGGGAAGGGGGTTCCTCTGCAGACCCATGCCAAGGTATCCCTTTCTCCTGAGGGACAAGCCACATGATGGTATAGTATAAAATAAGGTATAAAACGGAGTTTATTCAGGGCACAGGGAGGGGAGTTGAGAGAGTAGTAGAGGCAGAGAAAGGCAGAGAGGGAGGGAGGGGGAGAGAGAGAGAAGAAGAAGAAGAAGAAGAAGAAGAAGAAGAAGAAGAAGAAGAAGAAGAAGAAGAAGAAGAAGAAGAAGAAGAAGAAGGAGAAGAAGAGGAGGAGGAGGAGGAGGAGGAGGAGGAGGAGGAGGAGGAAGAAGGAGAAAGAGGAGGAGGAGGAAGAAGAGGATAGAAGTAGAAGTCACCATGAGCACATGGGGGGGGGAGGGGAATGGGGAGAGAGGACAGAGAGGTAACAAGAAGGCAAGAGCAAGAGAGAGAGGAGGGGGCAAGCAGCCCCTTTCATAGTGAGTCAGGCACAATTGACTGTTGCCAGGTAACTGTAGGGTGGAGCTTAGACAAAATGCTAACAGGGAGTAGCCATCACAATTTCCAAATGTGAGTGCTTCTGCCTGGCTGGAGTTCTCCTGCCTCCTGTTACAGGTCTACTGGTCTCAATGATAGCATCAGTGCTCTCTAACAGTGTAAGCCTTTATGAGTGGTAATATGGCTCAGTGGGTAAAGTGCTTGCCTTACAAACATAAAGTCTGGATTAAATCCCCAGTGCTTACATTAATGAGCTGATGAGTGGCATAGGCTTTTAACGCAGTACTGGAGAGACTGAGACAAATATATATCTAGGCCTCACCAGCAAGCCATCTTAGGCTACTAGGCAGTCTCTAGGCCATGGAGAATCCTTGTATCAATATATATATATATAACCTGAGAAACCACACCTAAGCTTGTCCTTTGGCTTTCATGAATACATGCCCACCACATGCACACACATGTGCATACACATATGAATACATTTCAGACGGATGTATCTCTCTGTATAAATTAGTAATTTCTTTTCATCGCTTCCAACGTGTGTGCACATGCAGATCTAAATCTTTGTGTTCCTCCTGGTAGAAAGCCTTCCATGATTTCTAGTTAGTTACAGTAAGTCCTCTGAACCTCTGAATCTAGAAACTAGGACTTTCTCCATCTCAGCCCTACGGAGTCCACTCCTCACGTTGTGCAGCCTGTAGCCTTGCACAGCAGCACACTCAATACTCAAGGCCTATTTTCAATGATGAATGAGCATCGCCTCCTCTGTGAAGTACTCCTTCAGGTACTCTTCTCCCACATCCTGTAGTATAAACCTCTATCTAGAATTGTGATCCCTGCCCTCAATCGCCATAACTAGTGGCTTCTTAGCCACCTCTTTTAAATCCGTGTTTTAAAAATATACCACTAAACAGAGATTAGATGGTGAGAGCCACCTGGACATCGACTTGTGAGAGTGACATGCCCCTGACAGATGAATATCACTGGGCTGTCTCCACTGGCTGCCCCACCAACTTCCTTGACACGCAGTCTTTTCCAAATTCTAATAATATCTCTCTGCATTGCCACTACGTAAACATACAGTTTTTAAGAGTTCTTTATGGTTTTTGTTATTGTTTAAATATCTCCATGTTATTCTGAATTTTTTCAGAGTTTATGTGTTTAATGTAGCATTCTGAATTGCCGTTGAATATGCTAAGATTTTAAATTGCTGATTCGAAGCTTAACTTCAGACTCCCCTTTGCTGCATCTATGTGTATATATATTTATTTACATCTGAAAAATACCTTTCAAAGGGAAGTATCGCTTTATATAAATTAGTAATTTCTTTTAATTGCCTCCAACATTTTGGTCTCATGTGGATTTTTGAAGTTGCTTCCACCTTTGATGTTTTATTAATTATTTCCAAGGTAGCTTTCTTTCCAGGGTGAAGCATACATATTGATTTTGCGTATGATGAGGCCTGAGATTTCTATCTTGGCACTAGCACCTCTTGCAATCATATCTAGAAAGGGCTTGATCGTTTTTTCAGCAAGTCTCCAACAGCTAACTGTTGGCTGCCAGCGCTCCATTTCGATAAGTGAGGAGGAGTTTAGAAATTTCACACATTCCATGTGTGATGGGAAAAACCCAATATAATGTATTAAAGATGCAGCCTTTGGAAGGAAAACAAGGAGCGTCTTGAGGACTGTGTGCCAGTCCCCAAAGGTTTGCAGTCAGGTTTGGTTCAGAAAAGCCCTTGGATGTGTTGGAAGAGATGCTTGGAAGGGACTATGCACTGTCGGGAAAGTACCACAGCGAGCCTCAGTTACATGGAGAGCGCAAAGCTGACTGCGTTTGCATGACAAAAATTGGTCTGTGTCGTTTGCCACTGCCAATCTTCCTGATTGATACAGACTGTTGAAGCCATAGCTCTCATATGGCGTTCCATATTGATTGTTAAAATCTGCAGAAATGAATTATTTGGCGCGTATATATTTTTTTCCTTCCCATTGGCTAATTTTCCCTGTGTCAAAGAGTTTTAAAATATTTGACCTTCCTTCTCAGTTCCTGTTCCTGGTTGTTATCATGTCTGGAAGGAAATGATGTGATATGGCTGCTTTTTCATTAGACTTGAGCACCGTCACTGCAGTGTCCTACACAAGGGCTGATGTGGAGAACTCTTCCCACTTGATAAGTCATTGTGCAGAGGAATCTCAATCAGTCAGCTGCCCCTACTTCTAGCCATGATTTAGCTTAATTTTAAAAGTTACATGGCATCTAAACTTTAAGAGAGTGAACAAGAAGCCCTGTGCTAAACCCAGCCCTGTGGAAGAGTGTAACAGTTTCCCAGTGGTCACGAAAAGGGAGGGCACAGACCTGGGTTTTTCGTTTTGTGTGTCATAGATTGAATGTGAAAACTCTTCAGGATTTTTCAAATTGAAAAGACTGCCTACTTGGAAGGGACAGGTGACACAGAGAGCTTCCTTTCAACTGCCTACCGTGTCAGGATCATTAGAAAAGAAGCGCCGAGAGTTCTGGCCTGTGCTGCTGGAAAGAGCCCTCAGGCAGAAGAATGCAAACAGATGGTATTATCGTTCTGTCCCAAGAACTGTACGGTTTCTTTTTGGTCAGTGTCTGATTGAAGTTCCTAGAATTATTGAGTGGATAGATAATAGAGAATAGGAAAGTGGATGCAGAGAAACCTGGCCAGCTCTTTAATTCTCACTTAAACAAGACCGCTCTCTCATTCAACAAACCCAAGCTTGGCTTTTGAGGTTTCATAAGGTCGGTCCCTCTCCAAAAATAAAAAAAGAGACACTTCTTTCAGGTGATGGTCATCATTTTAATTAGAGAAATATCCAACTATAGGTTCTGAAAGATGAAAATGCTAGTGGTCGGTATGGTATCTCAGATGATCAGTACCTGATAAATGGTGGAGCGGGGAGGGGAAGGAGGCTCATTCAGTAGAATAAGATAAAGAAGGTTCTAATTATTTTCATTTTTCATCTCTGGCTGCTTTGCACCCCAGTGTCCTTCATCCATAGTCACCCATTCCCAAGCTCCTCTTTAGCCCTCCTCTCCTAGTGCTTACCATCACTCACTGTGTCTCTTTTGGTGTGTTACTGAAACAGCGAGAAGGGAAAGGCATTCTGCCACCGTGTGCAGACGTGTTTGTGTTGGGATCCTTGAGCTGGTTTTGTTTTTGTATTTCTGTAGCTTTGCTTGGGCCTCCTCGGGCACTTGTGACCACTTGTGAAGAGTTGAAGAGTTTTAGCAAAAGTCCAAGGAGCAGGCAAAGCTCACTCAAGCCACCACACTGTAGGACTTTTCAGTTCAAGTCCTGCAGAGGGGCTTCTGGACTGGACATCTGCCTCTTTCAACCATGTCTGTTTGAGGGAAAAATATATAGTTCAATGATATTTTGAAAAGTATAGTTTATTAAAACATGTTTCTTTAATTTTGATTGTCAGTTTATAATTATTCTATAGCTTTGTAGTGATCAACTTTAAAATTAAATATTATTGTTGTATCCCTCTTGAAGTCCAGAGACCTTGGGCCATAGACTCCTGCCATGAAAAAAATAGGATTTAACATTATTCATTGTTTTTTTTCAAAAGACATTTCTGACAAATATATTCTTGATTTTTCATTTTTATGTGTTTTTTTTTTTTAAATTAGGAAAAAATCTGTGAGCTCTGTTTCTCACTGGCAGAGACTATTAATGAAGTAAAAGGTCTGTCAGTGGGGAGCTGGCAAATTTATGTTTACAGAGAGAAAAACACGGGAAGAAATCTGAGGAGGAGAAGTGAGCCTTCCCAGGTCATTTAGTAGAGTAAGAAATAAGTTACGATTGACATTAGAGATGGAGAGAAATGTCTCACACAAACACTAAAAGCCATTCAAGAATTCAATGAGCATTGAGCCATCTTATGTGCTTAGGTTATCGGCTGCTACAATGGGATGCCTGTGACATTAAATTTATAGGATAAAAGGGTGCTTTGGCTCACAGTCTAGGAGACTCCAGTCTATAGTCTAATGTCCCCATTGGTTTCAGGGCTGCGACAAAGAAACACATCGTGGTGGGAACTAGCATGTAGTTGTCCAAACTGGAAAGGAAGAGAGAAAGAGGGGGAGGCCAGAACCCCACAACCCCTCCTTCAGCATAAAATCCCAGTGACCTAAGGCCCTTCCACTAGGGTCTGCCTCATAAGGGTCTTGCCATTCGGAGCCTGAAACTGTTCATATAGACTTGTAGGGATATTTAATTCCTATAGTGTGACATATGCAATCAGGTGTTGCTCATAGAGGGAAAAAAAAGAGAAAGAGTCCTTAAATTGAATGTTGAGCTCTCTTTTTAAAAATATAATCTACAGAAATAAACATTGAGCCCGACACCAGGTTTGTGTGGGAGTAAGGTAAATTTGGGCTGAATGACTGATGTGATGTTTGGGTGTAAACATTAGATTCCATATTGCAACTGTCTGTCGGCACTCATGTCGTTAATCAAATCGGTGCCCAGATGTACAGCGACGCCTAAGTGTATTCAGTGCAGTTAGCTTTACAATCATTGCTGGGAATTATCCAGGTGCAGGTGCTAGCTGTGTTCTCCCTGCCATTTCAGTTTCTGAATCGTCCTTTCCTTTCTGAAGCATTCAGATCTGACTGATATGATCTACCAGGTCTGGTATCGCTTGTGATGGACTGGCTACACGGAATTCAAAACTCCCGGATGGACTTAAGTATTGGAGGCAGAGGAGGGCCATAGGCTATACATAGTCTCTCATGTCATCTGGTAAAAGACTTTGTCGTTGAGATACATCTATGAATTGCTAAGTAAACAGTGAATATTTAAAGCAATGAGAGTAGCGTCCTTCCATTAAGGTGCCTTATACCTTATGTGCTGAATTCTGGTGGAAGAGAGCTTAAGTACACCCTCACTATGAGTCAGAAGGTGTACAGTGTATTCACTGTAAAGTTTATTATCCATGAGATATTAAAGTTTAATATACAAAGAGCTGATATTTAAATATTTTTATTATGTTATGTTTTGCCAATGTCTGTGTCCTATGTATGTGCCTGGTGCCTGCAGAAGCCAGAAGAGCGTGTCAGATTTCCTAGAATTGGAGTTATAAGTGGTTGTGAGATGCCATGTGACTGCTGTGCATCAACCCTGAGTCCCCTGGAGGATAGTCAGTACCCTCCACCACTGAGCCATCTTTCTGGTACCAAGTGAACCAACTTTATTCAATAATCTCACAGTTTTAAAACTTAAGAATTTTCTTCCTTTGAAAAAGAATGTATAATTTTCAATGAAGATATCATCATGAATGTTTCACAGGGAAAAGTCATATTGATGAGAACTGAGATGAGAAAAGGTTAAAAATAAAGAGAAAATAGAGTCATGGATGATCCCCTAAGTTAAAACTCATCAGACATTGTAAGACAGTGCCAGGGATTTATTAGGAAGTTCCACGCTTTTTAAGGCTGTTTGTTTTTCTGTATGTTTCCTGTGAAAATCCCAAAAGCAAGAGTGAAGAGACCAAACCAATCAACCTAACAGTATTGCCCATTCATCGCTTGATACATGGATTATTCCTTATTTTCCCTTTGGAAGATACCATACATAGCGATGAGAGCTTATACCAGGGAAAGGGTTAAATTCAAATCCCTATTGGAAAATTCCATTTCTTAATACTGATGTTGACTAGAGAAATGATAGAAGGTCCTTCAGGGACCTGGAAGCATCTTAGGATTTCCATGGAGTCTCACTTCTGGCTGGCGGTTTTATTGAAAATGCCTGTAAATCAAAGGAAGGCAACTACATTCTCTTGTCATCTTCGGAGCAGTGACAGTTGCCAGCCATGTAAGTAGATGGGCTTTTTTTATAAACATAGCATAAAGCCACTTATCTGCAGGGTAACCTGAGAGTAGGAAGGGTGAGCTGGAGATGCCTAAACCAAATTGGCATCAAATCTGAGACTGACTCTACAGTCCCAATTTGCAGAACTTCATGGTTTTCTTTTCCTTCCTTCCTTCCTTCCTTCCTTCCTTCCTTCCTTCCTTCCTTCCTCCCTCCCTCCC
>NW_022196903.1:138239289-138278922 GCF_008632895.1 Mastomys coucha | reverse complement strand
TCTCCTCCTCCTCTTTCTCCTCCTCCTCCTCCTCCTTCATTTTAAAGTTGTTCTTTTACAAGATGTTTATTGACTGGCAAATTAAAGTTGAGCTCCCACACTGTAGGAATGGAGTGGACTCACACCATACAAATGCATCTGTTATTTGTTTCTTCTTGAATAAATGTTACAATGTTATAATTCTTGATGAGAAACAGCTGGGCAGCTTACATGTGGTTGCACTCCTCTGGGGTTCAGAAGGTGGATTCACTGGTGTGCTGCTATTGAGAGTTTTAAATGGAGGAGATGACAAGATGTCAGAACAACAGTGAGTCTCTCATATATATATTTTTTACTCTACCCCACTAAGTGAGAGTTAACACATTTTAGGTTAATGAATGAGCCAGGATGCCTTTGGTCTCCCCCAACATTCTCTGTGGTTTCTTCATTTCCACTTGTTCTTCAGGTGAGGTGAGAATTTCAGAAGCTACTTGAAAAGGATGGAGAGATGGCTCAGAGCTTAAGAGCACTGAAGCATACTTGCTTTGCTTTTAAGATCTGAGTTTGTTTCCCAGTATCTATATTACTCAAAATCACATATAATCAGAGCCGCAGAATCTGATGCCCTCTTCTGGCCTCCCCAGGTACTGCGCGCGTGCATACACACACACACACACACACACACACACACACACACACACACACACACACATGTACACACCTTATAATTAAAAATAAAATAATTAATTTTAGAATTCCAGTGTAATGATGAATTCAAAATATAAGCAACTGAATCATTGTGCGTAGGTGATATTTTTAGATTCATCTTATACTAGCCATTGTATTATGTTATAATTTGGCTCTTTGAGGGTAGTAGTGAAGTTTGCTCACCCATGTCTCACAGAAAATCTGGTAAAATGGTACAAGTTGACAGAGCCCTGAGTTGGTCCCGAGTGTCTATCCCACATGGCTGCCACTAATGTGGTTTAGGTACATAGATAAAGAATGGTATGTGTCACTCAGAACATATTCTGTGCAGAATGAATGGTTTGCATTGGACAAAGTGTCTCTTGTCAGAGCCATGAGCCTGTGATGGATTCCTACCCACCTCTGAGTTCTTGATCTACTCTGGTCATCCTGGTCCCTCAGGGCAGGGATCATTAGCTCCAGAAATTGTGGTAATTGATTAGAGTTAAGGATACACTTTGTAACATAATCTTTATGTAGCAAACTTCCCAGTCTGTCCTTCAGGTGTATACATTGTAGCAATAGCCATTGGCACCAGGTTTGTTCTTTTCTTACCTAACCAATGTCCTGGCCTCCACAGGAGGGGCCTCTGCTCTGTGCCTCTTCCTTTTCCTCTCATCTCTCAACACATTGCAGAATGGTTGTCACAGCTGTTTGAAGTGTTGATAAACTTATCAAATTCTACTGCAAACTTACTTAGAACTCCTGTCATTTGAGCCAGAAGAGAAGATGCAGAATAAATATCATTAGCTTTCAAATGAGAATCAGGAACCCAAACACCAGTATGTCTTTCAACATCTTCGGGTCATCAGCCCTTCCAGCACCTTGTACTGTCTCACTGAAGGTCCCTGAGAAGCAGGGATGGGGGCTGTGAGCCTAAGGGAGGAGAGTACCCTGTCCCGTCCATAATTTTCATCTGATTTTCAGTGTCTATCACATTGTTTCTATTGTTAACTAGGATGTGGTTCACAGCCTCCCCGCGTGCTGTCCAAAGGAACTCTCTCTTTCTTAAATCTTTTGATTTTTCTTTAATTCAGTTGTTAGCCACATATTTATGGAGCAACAGTGATGGAGCAGAGGGTGTGAGTTGCAGAAGTACCAGGTTTGATCCACTTGCTGCTTATACTTGTAAGTACGCTTGGGCTCACAGGAGCCATCTCTTTCTATAATGGAGACATCAATAGCTGTCCACCAGGCAATGCAGTGGAGCTTTAGCAGAGGCCTCCCAAACAGAATAGAAGCGACTGTGATTAGCACTGCTATTGTGTGAGGCTATTAGCTGGAGCCCTGCTTAGCTGTCTCTACAGTGTAGCTACTGCCTGACTGGGTATTTTAAGTATAATAGATTGGGCAACATAGATGCAGTTTTATTACCAGAAAGTTACTTATTCTTTCTCTGCAGGCTTGAACAGAAGTATCTGTCTAGACTGTTGTATTCAGGGTCAACTGATTTCAGAAGAAAATAAAGAGAATTTATAGCATAATATTTACCATACAAGGTTCAATCCTGTTTGATCCTGGCAAAACCAAACAATGAGTGGACTTTTGTTCTGTGTAGAATGCATCCCCAGAGGGCACCCCTGGTGACAACTGTCTAAAAGGTCATACAGAAGCTATGTGGGCAGATGGGCGATTATTCTGTCTTCTGTTTCCTTTGGACGTATCGATTGTATGTGTACATGTGTTGGTGTGTCTGTGGTCTATAGGTGTATATGTATATTAATATGTTGATATGATTTGTTGTGTGGTATGTGCATTCATGGATGTATGGACATATATATGTGGACATATATGGTGCAGGTACGCATACACCTGTGTGCATATGCATGGAGGCCAGAGGTCAGTATTAAATGTCTTCCTCAATTGTTGTCTGATATTTATTTATTATTTATTGATTGATTGATTTTGTTTGTGTCTGTGCATCTTATTTTTTTGTTTAAGACAGGGTCTCTCACTGAACCTGGATGGTGCTAACTCAGTAAGACTCCCTGGCCAACAAGCTCTGGGGTCCCTCCTGTCTCTGTTCCCCCAGAGCTTGTGATACAGGCTCGCAGTGAGCTGTGTGGTTTTTTATGTCAATACAGATGATCTAAACTTGGAGCTATCTCCCCAGTCCCAGATGACACCTCTTTATCTAACTGTGTGGACTGAGAAAGACATAACTGAGAATTCTTTGAGCTGCAGACCTAAGATTTTTCATTTGAGTACAAAAGTATGTCTAAAAGTGTTTTTCTTGAGCATAAGTATTTTGGATATTATACATAGAAAATTCTCAATAATATATTTTATAGTTCCATGACTTACAATGCATTTTTATGATTTTTTAATAGTATATAAAAATGAAATGGGGCGCTGTAACTCCACAAACTCTCTGACTGAGGAACACTGCACACACCTGTATATTCTTTCACCACCCCACTGTCTCAATTTGGCACACTGTATTTTAGGATATTGATTGCCTGTCTTGTTCTTTCACCTTGTTTAATCTCTGGTGCAGACAAAACTATAGATTATGGAATATTGTCTTCCCGGGGTCTGGTCAAAGGGCTCCATCGGGCACATTTCTCTCATGTTCACATGTTTATCTGAGATGCAGGTAGCTGATCATTGTGCCTAATCCAACTTTATTCAGAATCGCTGCCTTAAGCAAGAGGGTGGATGAGGCCAGGGAAGGCTGGAAGACACAGCACAAACATACATGCCGTGCACGAATGTGAAGAACAGCGTCTCTGTTACAACTGATGGGGAAACCTCTGCTCCTGGGGCTGCGGACAGCATGAGATTAGTGTTGGTGCTCTAGGGCCAGGACAAAGCTGGGCTGTGTGAGAGGGGTCAGGATGTTTGCATGGGGGCACCCCTTCCTCACCTGTTGACAGATTTAGATGGTGCAATGTCAGGCCTGGCTAACCACTCTGAGACTATCAGGAAGCAACAGTAGTAAATGGTTCTGTGGAGCTTACGGTGAGTTCCCTATTTGTGCAGTAGCTGAGGCTTGAGGTGGGGATCTCGTATTGAATGGGCTCCAGATTGTCTAAATTGCAATCACAGTGTTTATTTAAATAGCCTGTGGGGACCATTAAAGCATTTTAACCTTGCCCCCATGCTTCTCCTGTTATGAAATCTTGAGGCACATCGGGAAGAAAAGAAAAAAAAAATTCAAGCTTGTAAAAGCATTAGGAGGCTGTAAGTTCTCTCCACTGCCAAAAATCCTTCAAGAGTCTTAGTGCGCTGAACTAGCATGTGGTAGGAGGGATCCCGCTGCGGCGATGAGGGAAGGGATTTTCCTGGTGCACACGCAGGGATCTGTCACTCTGCAGTCATCGCTAGCTCAATTCCAGAGATTCCGACACTGCTTGCAACGCTAGCTTCTGTTCTGCCCTCCACAACTTTCGGAACACCGTGGCTTCCCAGCTTTCTGAAAATCTGTTTTCATCATGTTTGTGGTCAGCCGTCGTTAACCGTTTCCCTTTGCTTCCCTTCCCTCTCTCAGTTGCACGTGGCTGACGGGTGGACAAAGGCCGTGACTCAAGGTCTTCTCCCTAGCCTGATTTCCAACCCCCTCCAGCTCCTATAAACTGCCTCGGGCTTTGACTACTGAATAGTTTATGTCAAAGCATGGTCTTGTTTTGGTGGTTCTGACTCTTCCTAGGAAGACAGGGCCTGTCTCAGAGCCCTAGCAGGTTCAGGTGCAGGGAGCCTTGCAGAGTCCTGGTAGAGTGGCTTTCCCGAATCTGAGCACATCTGTACTGAGTAGGATGGGCTGTGTCAGAAACAAAATGGCTACTAATACTTGTCAAAGGTTTCAGTGCTAAGCTTGCAGAGGCTGTGAGCTTTGTGCTGAGTTAAACAAAACAAAACAAAACAACAAAACAGATAGTGGCTGAGCAGTGGTCATCCAGCTTCAGTCAGTCTCAGTGAGAAGACGCCTCTAACATCAGCTATTTCCTGAAGCATCCCCCTATGCATCCTCACAGTGTATCCATTCTCTAGAGCCAATGACAAGCTTTTCTTTTTTTATTAGAAGTTTTCTTTATTTACATGTCATACAATATCTCCTTTCCCACATTCCCCTCCAAAAAAAATTAAAAATTAAAATAAAATAAAAAAAAACTAAAACAAACCCCTGTTCCCTCCCCTTCCCCCTGCTCACCAACCCACCCTCTCCCACTTCCTGGCCCTGGCATTTCCCTATACTGGGGCATAGAATCTTCACAGGACCAAGGGCCTCTCCTCCTATTGATGACCGAGTTGGCCATCCTCTGCTATACACATGCTGCTGGAGCCATGAGTCCCACCATGTGTACTCTTTGGTTGGTGGTTTAGTCCCTGGGAGCTCTGAGGGTACTAGGTAGTTCATATTGTTGTTCGTCCTAAGGGGCTGCAAGCTCTTCAGCTCCTTGGGTCCTTTCTCTAGCTCCTTCATTGGGAACCCTGTGCTCAGTCCAATGGATGGCTGTGAACCTCTACTTCTGTATTAGTCAGGTACTGTCAGAGCCTCTCAGGAGACAGCAATCTCAGGCTCCTGTCAGCCAGCACTTGCTGGCATCCACAATAGTGTCTGGATTTGATGATTGAATATGGGAAGGATTCCCAGGTGGAGCAGTCTTTGAATTGTCCTTCCTTCAGCCTGTGCTCCATAGTTAGTCTCTACAACTCCTTCCATGGGTATTCTGTTCCCCCTTTTAAGAAGGAACGAAGTATCCACACTTTGTCTTCCTTCTTCTTGAGTTTTTTGTGGTTTGTGGATGAGAAGCTTTTCTTGCTGAAGAGTCTTTCGTCATCATCTCCAGGCTGCTCTTTATTTTGCTTTGAGATCAAAGTTCAGATTCCTTTCATAGAGCTTTCAAGATTTATGAACAGGATCACTGGTCTGGTGCATAGCTTCACCATATATATATGTATATATATGTATATATATACATGTATATATATGTATACATACATGTACATATACATATATATATACATGTATACACACACATATAGTCATTATTGACTTAGTGTGTTTGAGTGTGTGTCTGCACAGTGTTAAGGTGCACATGTGGAAGACAGTTTACAAGAGTCAGTTCTCTCCTTCCACTGTATGGGTGCCGGGGATTGAACTCAGGTCATCAGACTTGGCAGCAAGCACCTCTGTCTACTGAGTCATCTCCTTTCTAAGCCTCATTTCTAGGACATAGTGACCAGGAACGTCCAGATTTCCAAAGCCTCATGTTAACTGCCGTTTTCTTCCCCACTTACTCTGGAAAGTTGGTCCCAGTCCCGTGGTTCACCCACTCCTTGTTTTGATTCTGAGACTTCATTTCTTACCTTTAGTTCCCCTTCTCTCTCTTTGCTCTTTCGCTTTGTTTTTCTGTTCTGATAGTGTACATACTGTGGACTTTCCAGAGAGAAGCTGAGCTGCAGAGAAAGGTGGCAAGATCAATAATCAGCAAGTCGATGATGACACTGACTAGAGACTGACCACACATTGCTCTGGAACACATAGAAACTAATTGAAAGTGGAGGTTTGGGAAGCCATCTGTCATACTGAGAGTTATACAAAATACATGGTCTTTCTTACCTGTGAGCTTTCTAACTTCAGGGAATGCTTTTACAGGGTTTACTGTCCTCCAGAAAGTCAGTCTGTTTGTTTGTTTGTTTGTTTGTTTTTAACATAGCCTAGTACTGAAAGGTACTGAAGCTGTGACTGTAATATATAAAGTCTATATGTTCTCTCTTTCTCTCTTTCTTTCCTTCTTCCTTCCTTTCTTTCTTTCTTTCCTTCTTCCTTCCTTCCTTCCTTTCTTTCTTCCTTCCTTTCTCTCTTTCTTCCTTCCTTTCTTTCTTTCTTTCCTTCTTCCTTCCTTCCTTCCTTCCTTTCTTCCTTCCTTTCTCTCTTTCTTTCTTCCTTTCTCTCTTTCTTTCTTTCTTTCTTTCTTTCTTTCTTTCTTTCTTTCTCTCCTTTATTGTGTTCTGGGGCAAACCTTTTGTGACAGTGGTATCTACAGCTAGCTGTTTTGACTGCATCACACATTGGCGAGCCTTGGGATGGCTTTTGGGAAGAATTAGATGTACCCAGGGAGGTGCCCACCACTTGGATTATTCATACCCAACTCTTTAGTTTTATTTGAGGCATAAAATGAAAACATACCCTAGCTTCTACTCAGCTTCAACTGGCATTCATTCTAAAAACAAACCCCCGCACTGACCAAATGGCAGCCGTGTGAGTCCTTCTGTGAGTGAGTCACCTCTCATGCCAGTCAGAGTTCAGTTATGGAAGCATTAAGTTCTCTTCCTGGACAGGGTACCTTTAGATAGATTAAGGGTTGGGACTTGGTTGGAACTTGGAATGGAGGACTGAGAGGAAAACCAGGGTTATGTGTTGACCAGACAGTGGCTCTTTCTCCTGAGTCACACTGCAGGCCTGCTGGGGTTCTCTTTTTTAGAGATGGCAGCTTCTAGGTGAAAGGTTGAGTCCAGCTCGTCAGCTCAGCTGTGTGTCTGCTGGAGAGGTGCTATGCCACCTTTTCCCCACTTGAGAAGTGGTAAACAGGTGTCGTTTTCTCTTCTTTTCACTTATTTGTTTGTTTGTTTATTACATTTTCTAAAACATTTTAAGAGCCACTCTGCTGGCCTCCATGCCAGGAATATGTGAAGAGGTTTCTGCAGAAAGCATCAATATTTTTCCTATTCATTTTCTTCCTTTCCTTTCCTTTTTTTCTGACAGTCTCTCACTAGTTATCCCTAGCTAGCACTCATAGATAAGTATGGCCTTGAAATTACAGCAATCCGCTGGCCCTTGCCTCCTGAGTGCTAGGACTCCACCTTGCGCCATCATATCCAGCTTCCATTCAGCTCTTATGAAAACTTTGTAAGATGTAGCTATAGACAGTGACCCTCTGGAATTTCTTATCCTATTTACATGCAAACAGTTGTGACTCTAATTTTCTAACATCCATGTATTTTGTTCATCTCTTAATAGCTCTTCATATAAACTCTTGAAAGTTTTTGAAAGCATTTGTCCTTTCAGTGGGCATTTACTAAAGACCCATGATGTGCAACTATTTAATTTGTTTCATTCATCTTTGGTTTGCCCATGAGCATGTGCAGGTGTGAGTGCTAACTTATATGCACACGCAGCTTTATGACCCTTTATATGCATGGGACATAAAGTGTGTGTGGGGGGGGAGCAGGGGACAAGCAGATCATGCTTGACAGTAGTCACTGATGAGACCTGGCAGTTAAGTTAAAGAAATTAGTGTTGAATCTTCCTTCTTCCTTCACACTGTCTACAAGGTGGCTACCATCTGCTGACCAGCATTGTGGCTAGCCTTGGTCCTTTGAGGAAGCCTCAAAAGAAGGACATGCCAAACCTAAATGCAACTGGAGGAAACCCAGCATTATTAAGAGCAGGGTCTGAAGAGGACCAGATCTTGATGTCCAGCATGGTTCATAGGAGCAGCAGGAAAAAGAGGCACATGCTGCTTAGGTTTTTAAAGTCACAAGATTTTCTTTGCTGAATGGGCTGGCTTGCATACTTGGCCCTTCCTTATTGTAGCTTTGAATTGCATAACAATCTCCTTGATTGACATGGGGAAGCTTGCATTTCCAAGACAAAGTCCTTGTAAGTGTGTTTCTGCCTAGGGAGGTCCTCATCTTTCAGAGTACTGGGATAGAATGTCTTAGGATGAAATGTTGGAAGATTATTTAGGATTAGTAATATATGTCTTGGTGATGCTGTCTTTCTAAATGGTTTTAGGCTCCACACTAAGTTAAAGAATTATAGACAAAAGCTATAGCCTCTGGGCCTAAGTATACTCACACCATTCATATTAAAACCTCATTGTTTTATACCCAGCTGTGATATACCCTGTCTGCCCTTTTCCACTTAGTGACTACTTTTATGGAGTGTAAGTGCAGGAGTGTTTACCTGTGCTTACATGTATGATCCTCTTTTTCTATTATTACTACTTTTAAATTAAATTTCTTACTGAACCTAGAATTTGCTGATTCTGCTAGATTAGCTGACTGGTAATGCCCAGTAATCCTCCTGTCTCTTTTGAATGCCACTCAATCCCAGCTACCCAACCCTGGGATTTCAGTGCCACCATATCTAGTTTCACATGTGGTTTCTAAGAATCTGAACTCATGTCTTCTTACACAAATAGCTCAGATTCACAAAGAAACTGTGGTAGGTCCAGAGATTCTAGTTCCAGGTCCTAAGCCACACCCACACCCAGTTTTCTGCTTCATTGGATTTAATGACTTAAGTGCTTTTGTTAAAAACTTAGAGCATTTTTTATCTTATCCAGAAGTTACTAAGTCTGTGTAGTGGTTATAATGCCCATGTCCTAACCACTAAATCAGTAAACCATTCAGCATCCTTAAGTATAGCCACATGCCTCCACTGAAACTGTCAAGGGTCTCTTGTAGCAGGACTTCTTATATATTCTGGAAAGTTCTGAGAAGTGACAAAAGGCTACAACTGTGATGTGACATGCAGAGTTACTGGGTTAGAGATGATCTTTGACATTCCCCTCCAACTGCAAATGCTTTTGCTTTGATCCTTTTTGTAGTAAGCACTACACCACTACTAAACTTTACTCTTGGTTTGGATGTAGTTCGGTGAGAAGTCCCTTGCCTAGCATGAATAAGGGGTGGGGCTTGCTCATTATACTTCAGATAATGAAATGAAAATGCAGACGGGTGTCTCTTTCTAAGTCAGAATGTCTCACAGTATCTGCAGGTCCTTCCTTCCCACATTTCTTCACTCACTACACATTTACTGAACATCCATTATGTGTTAGAATATGGCAAGTCACTAGCAATAAAACTGTGAATAAGACATGCTCCTCCTCAAATATGAAGCAAGCGACATATATAATTACTGCTGTAAAGTGAATAAGGGTCTCCTGACGTTTTTAAACTCAGATGGCTACCACTGGAAAATTTTGTCAGAGAACTGAGTATGTGGGTGAATACTTCAGGAGGGGCTGACATGTGTTCTAGCCACCCATCTGGCAACACTTAGGAATTATGAATGATTTCAGTATTTCCATGGGCACATAGTTCATTATAACACATTATGTAATACACTGGGTGATAAAGCATGCTGTAATTGTGTATAGCATGCATCCTCTCTCAGTGTGAAATCACAGTGCACATGCACATTCTACAATCTCATCTCCAGGAGTTTCTGTTAGAATATGTTTATGGTCAATAACAGCAGCAGCAGCCATAGAATGGAACTGAAAAAAGGTAGGACACAGAATTACTTACCAAAGGCTGGTCAGATTCCCATCTCCTGACTCTTTCCCATAGGTTTCCAAGCCCTGAATGTCTCTGAAGAAGTTGCTTCCCTGGATGTTTGGTTCATTTGTCTTCTTACCACTCATGCTTCCCATAGGCAGTGGATGTCCTGTGGGTGGCCCACTGGCTAGCTCTACTCTTGACAGCCTTGTCTTTAGAAAGCTGCCAGAAGACCACACCCTTTGCTGCCCACTTTTCCAAAAGAACTCAGTGAAGCTGAGGAACTGTTGGTTTATAGCTGAGCTTTAAGACACTGTCAAACATCTCCTCGCCCATCCATATAACTTGTGGACCATTGACGTTTAACTAATAGTCAAGTTGATTTAACTTTGGCAAGGGCCTGCTTGGTCCATACATGGCAGAGTGTTCTCTTACACAAGCCACAAACTCGTACCATTCAAGGTCAACTTTGAGAAACCAGAAAGACTGATCAGAAACAGTGGAGATGACTGCCCCTTGGTGGCAGCCAACCCCTTGATGGAAAATAAAATAGGTTTCCAAAACCCCAGGAGGATCCTCTGTACTTGGGTGGGTCAGCTCACATTCTCTTCCCATCTTTATTAGGCTGCATATTAGCATGCTATTCAGACAGTCAGGACCAGCGTCTGTCTGTTGGGTCTCAGAACCTATGACACAATTCTTCTGTGAATCTGATGATGCCACTTGGTGACAGTTAGTTGACTCTTCTATTTTGATATTGGTTTACTTTTTACATGTATTTTCTCCCTCTCTATCTCAAATGGCTACATTAAAATAGAACAAAGCTCCCGTTCGAACACTACAGTTATTTGAAGCCATTTGCCAAAGAGCGAGAGAATACTTTCTGTAGTAACGACTTGCATTCGGTGTTTTAGTGTTCTGGCGGTTGACGCAGTGGTTTACTGCTGTCCCTCTGGAGTCCCGCTACTCACTTTATAGCACTTGCTCAGAGATGGGAGGTAAATTTTCTTTGCATCATACTGATGCAACGGGTAGATGGAGATCCAGGGAAGCTTACACAGCTTGGTTCAGACCAGGGAGGTAGGATTGACCCTAGAGTTTTGATGTGTGTGACAGGAAGTTCTCACCTTGCAATGCCTCCTATTCAGATGTGTAGATATTATCCCTGACATGGTGGCAATGCCAAATACAGGTTTGGCCTTTGCAATGCGTTATTCTGCCTAGATAATCATTTAGATGTGTGACCATACAATGGTAGCATAACAACAATAATAATGATAGTTTTGTGTTTTAATTTCACCAGACACTCTGGGAGTCCGATAGCGAATGTCCAAACTGGCTAGGAAGAGTGAACAGCCATGATTTAATCTTTCTTAATACATATTATGGCAGTTGACAGAACTTTCCCCTGGGTTCTTTGGTGATGTCTGCACAGGAACTCAACCATAATAATTTATTTTTTCCTGCCTTGTTTCTTTATTCAACATTCCCAAATTTTGTGTTAGAGCCTGGGCACCATGGTTATTAAAATAATAGTGGCTGGAATTCCCCAGCACTTGGGGCCATGTTAGTTGAGGTCAAACGTTACCTCCTGGGAGCATGTTGCCTCTGTGAGGTGATTTAGGAGCTGAGCTTCTCATGGTCATGTGACAGAGACATCAAGCATATGGCCAGCTTGATCATAAAGGAACAGAGGTGCTCTGGTGGCAGCCGGAGCCTCCCAGGTTGACTGGGCCCTTTAAGGCAGTTCTCCTTACTACTGCTTCTACTTCTCTGCCCCTTTCTGTTGGCTCTCTTCCAGGTGAGCTTTGTCCTGATGCTTTCTGATGCAGCAGCTCCTCAACCCCAAAAGAAAATTGTAAGCCTCTTCTGTCCTCCATAGCTCTATAAAATATCCTCTAACCTTGTGGCAACACAGACAGGTTTTCTTCTCTCCCTCCTCCCCCTCCTCCTCCTCCTCCTCTTCCTCCTTCCCCTTCTCCTCCTCCTTCTCCTTCCCCTCCTCCTCTTCCTCTTCTTCCTCCTCCTCCTCTTCCTCCTCCTCCTCTTCCTCCTCCTCCTTCTCCTCCCCCTCCTCCTCTTCCTCTTCTTTGTCCTCCTCCTCTTCCTCCTCCTCCTCTTCCTCCTCCTCCTCCTCCCGCTCCTCCTCCTCCTCCCCCTCCTTCTTCACTTATTTATTGTTGTTGTTTTGCTTTTCTCCCCCAAACTCTGGTCACTTGCCCATCTCTTATGGGAGAATGGGGGAACTATTTGTTTCCCACAGGAAAAGAAGGTCTTTGTACCAAAAGGAGAAATGCCAGCCAGGCCCAACAACTGATCTCCATGAGAATGAAGCCTCCTATCTTTTCTCTCTTAACAAATGCAGGAACTTTGCCCAAGCTCACATAGCAAATACAGGGCGAATGCACAATGAAGCCAGATTCAGTCCATCCAAAACCCAAGCACCCGGAAAGAAGTGTCAAAGCTGCAAGACCATGTTCAGAATAAAAACAGACAGTGTGACTCCTTTCTCCGTTACTGGCTAGCTGTCACTTCAGGAAAGGCTGTAAACCTTCATGCCTCAGTTTCAGTGTCTTTAAAATGGGTTAAAATTCTATCCACTCTACAGGGCAATTGTAGATATTCATGACTGGAGAGAGAGAGAGAGAGAGAGAGAGAGAGAGAGAGACTAGACAGAGACTTTGTAAAGTTCTTCATAAGTGGTCAAAAATTCTGTACTTATTATAGTTTTTTCTCGAATTTGTGTACAGTGTTGACTCTAATCACATCTAGCTGGACTCTCACTTTCAGTAGCTGATTTACTCCAGGAACAAACATGGGCTTAGAGTGCTGACCAGGCCTGATGACAATCCCTAATTTCTTCTGTCACTCAATATGTGTGCTCAATTCCCATCCTCACGCACGGCTTTTGACATCAGTTTGCTGTCTGATGTTACTGTTTTACTGTGTTAGATGAAGACACTACATTTCTAAAGACAAAGAAGTGTCCTTTTTTACAGCATATTCTTGCATTTCACTGTATGGAGATTGTGTAGACTGGGCACTTGCAGTAGAAGCTCTTCTCCTGGGTTTTGATGTGCTGTGGACTCTGGGGGATGCTTCCTGTGACTACTCCTTGAGGAAAGGCTACTCCCTTCCTTTCCTCAGAGGCTTGCCAGCTGTCTTCGGTCTACATTGGAAACGGCTTGGTGAGAAGATACAGGTGCTCTAGGTGAGGGAGAATGACCACATGTGCCTGTACACTCCTTCAGAGAACACTTTGAACTTCCGCCTTCTTCCTTTGCCTCCATTTCCAAAAGAAGCCGAGTATCATGGTGACAAGATCGCCCTCTCGGGAGAATTGATAAATTAACTGCCTTTTGGATAAGCAAGCAGAGTTTTCCAAGTGATATCCTGGCTTAAAATGTGCGAGGGACAGGTGTGCCTTGGATTTGCCTCGGGCTCTTTAGTAGGTAACCTTTTAAGCACTGGTCTAGCCTATGTCTGACTCTGACAAAGGCTGTGGCATGATGGTGGGTTTATTTTCACAAACACGAGGAAGCCGTTTTCAGAGTGAGGTGAAATTTAAAGCTGTAATTTCAATATTTAAACGTCTTAAGAGCTCAAACTCTGATGGTAAACATGAAATAAGATAGGTAAATAGGATGTATGCATGTATAAAACACTATAAAATTACAGACAGGACCCCTGTAGCAAAGGATAATTTAAGCTCCTTGAACGGTACAATAACTGGAAACCACATAGCTAAATTAACGCAGTATTTCTTGAGTCTGGTTCATAGCCTGTTTGGAACTTCAGGTAGCATGAATTTCAGGAGCTTTCTCACAGGACTTAAGCAAAGGCTCTTGGCATAGGTTCTCCTTCTTTACCCCTCCCATCAGCAGTACATAGAGCCAAATCTTGTGAACTGCTATCATCATTTATTTGCTTTCTAAGGGGCTTATCACAGTCATCTAGCACACGTTCAAGATCTTGCCTTTTCAGACGGCTAAGGCAGGGATTGTCACTTCTAGAGTGTGGCTGTGGCTCTGGCGTCCTCCAGCTTCGGAGCTGGTATCTTTTAAGCAACCCCAAACAATTGTTTCCTCCATGTTTCACAGGATCCGGCTCTACAAAGTAGTAACAGTCAATAAATAAGAAAGTGCAGGTAGCTTTTGAGACCTCAGCTAATGTCCCAGCAAAGAAAAACTAACAGTTTCTTGGTTGCATTTAGTATTAAAAAAAAAAAAAAGTAGAGCATCCGAGAGACAGATGTGATTATCCTCATCGGGTACCTACTAGAAGATGTATTGATTGCTTCTGGAAGTGCACGGCTCTGCCCACAGACACACATGCTCACCTAGCTTCTGAAAACATAGCTTTTAATTCTTTGTAAACAATAGTGTGGCACAAAATGGATTTTTTTTTTTTTTTTTTTTTTTTTTTTTTTTTTTTAGAAAAAGCTGCTACTATAAAAAAATTAGTGCACACCAGTTTCAAATGAATTGACCTGGGGATGGGATGCCCCTTGTTATGGACTGACTCCATTTGCCCATGCAAATCAGCACAAAGCTAGGATATTATCAGGCAACAGCGAAATTAAGAGGTAGGTCAGATTTAATGGAAACATCTGTCATTAACCCTTTTTCCAGACACTGCCGGGGGGAATCCTTGCACAGAAAAGCTGCCCTGAGCTACCTTCTCTCGCTCTGCAGAGGTGGAGAGAGGACGCCAATCTGACAATCATGGCTGACATCTTCTCGAAAGAATGGCTCGTTTTCGAATATGGATAAAATACAAGGCACGTTGTCTTTGTGATGCTTTTAAAAAACAAACAAAACAAAAAAATAAAGGCAAGTTATCTCTCCTGTTAGTTTCAGATCTCTCACCTGGAGACTGTGTCCCATGGGTTGGTCCTTCAAGCTAGCTTCTGTCTTCCTAGTCCCTTCAAATGAAATTAGACTGTTGACATGCTATGTTCTGAAAAAAATGGAGCACACAAAATTAGGCAGAAACACTGATGTTTATAGCTGTGCACATCAATACAATTTTCTTGCCTATGTTGGACAATGATAATAAAAGTTAAATTTTTCTCAACAGTGCACAGGAAGCTGGGAAGGCAACTGAATGCTATACATACTATTGTTTTAAAAATTATTAGTAACTTCTTATATAAAGAGACAAATTCATTAGTGCTTTTGGTGGAATTAAAATCATACCTTTAAAAGATTTGAAAATGTTACTTTAAACAATTGTACACATTGATTGATTTGTTTGCCAGTAGGTAAAAAGGGAAAGAAAAAAAGTTCCATGGAAAGCAATGAAGCAAGCCATAGTTTGTCTCATAGTTACATTTGTTCCCAGAATTACCCTGAAAACTACTGTGGTCTTCCCTCTAATCTATTTATCCCACTGTTTGCTTAAGATGCTCCTAAATGGGTAACACCTTCCCTACAAGAGCCTATCCATGTCCTCTTAATGTTCCTAGATAGCACAGAGTCAGAACACAACCCTTTTACTTGTCTGTCTGTCTGTCTATACTTCATCTCTCTTAATAAAGCCCTCCTCAGACTGTAGGGTTGATTGAGTTGAATTACTATCCCAAATATTACTTTTAAAGAGAAAAGGCGTGGACATGGAGGAAAAATAACAAATGCTGATTTTCCTTTTAAAAATATAGTGCTCATTTGGTAAATTTTGACATTAACATATTTGAAAACTATTTGCTTTTCTAAAAATAATCTAAATAACTTTAAGCCCCACTCATAGACCTAAATGGGCATGAAATTAGTTCATATTTGGTTTCTATTCATCAAGTAAGAACTGTCCTTTGAAAATGCTTTTCATCTCTGTTTCTTTCTGTCTGGTGGGCAAAGTGAGAAAGTATCCAGTGGGCTTTGCAGTCACGGCCACACACGTGCTTGCAGGTGAACACGCACGTGTGTAAGTGTGGGTGTGTGCCCACTTAGTGGCAAGTGGCTTCAGAGTCAAATCCTACACAAAGTATTGCATTTAATGCCTAGCAGTCCCAAGTAAAGGAGGGAGCAGCCAGAGATTGTTCAGAAATGAGACTGCGCAGGCAGGTGACTGGACCTGACTGAAGATCCTGAACACTCTGTCGTCTCCTCCCGCCTCATAATGTGGGGGGTCGGGGGCTGGGAGTAGGCCCTGGGTCCCAGAGGCCAGTGTGACCTGCTTAGTTAACTGGGAATAAACCAAACTGCACAGAATGCCAGATACCTCTAAATAGCTCCCAGCTGTGGGGCATTTACCAAGAAGACCTTACTCTCTGTACCCTATTACGTTTTCTCTCAAGAATCTATCTATGTTTTCCTTTCGATCTAACAGTCTCCTCCCAGAATGATCAGGAAACTTAATTTGAGGTCTTTACTATTTGGTCTTTTTACTTAGCAAGGACTTTTATGCCTTTTCATTATTCTGGCAACAAGGCTTTAGATTACTAAATGCTTGGTGTATACACCAAGCTGGGTTTCTAGATCAGCACAAGTGCCTTGCATGTCATGAGGTTCTGCATTTCACATGTGTTGAGTATGGTAAGTCAAGACTCTAATCCTAACACTGAAAATGTGGAGCAGGACCAGGGGTCCAAAGTTCTTCACAGCTGCAGGGTGAGTTCAAGGCCAGCCTGGGCTACACCAGACCCTGTCTCAAAGACAAAGCAGAAAACCAGAATGCTCATATCAAGACTATTCATAAACGAATATTCTGGGTATTGGCAGTTTAGAGACTTGAGCAATGAGCTGAACCATGAAACACTTGTACATTCACTATCTTTGATAGTCAGGATGCAAGCCATCAACTGTGAGCAGTAGACATATCTTTCTCAGGAGACTTATCTGAGAGAAACAGCATCTCTGGCTGGAGGTCTGCCTGGTCTAAACCTGGGTTCTTGGAATGAACTTTGCTCAGCTCTGATCCCTGCCACCCAAATCCCTGGAAACTGAAATAGCACACAGTCAGGTTAGCTGTCACAATGGTCAAGTGGGTCTCTAGCCCCTTAGCATTCCTGGTATTAAAGTTATTGTTTGAGTACAGTCACATGACAAGGAACTCAGCCCCTGTGTAAATACCTTCCTGCCTTCTTTCTATTGCTGTGGTAAAACACTCAAAAGCAACTTAGGGGAGGAGAGGGTTTATTTCATCTGGCAGGTCACAGGTCAAAATGGAGGGAAGTCCGTTTAGGAAGCCAAGCGGGAAGTTGAAGCACAAGTCATGCAGGAACTTTGTTTGCCCAGGGAATGGCGCTGCCCACAGTGGGCAGGGTCCTCCTCCATCAATCAATGGTCAAGACAGTGTCCCATAGACGTGCCTTCAGGTCAGTCTTATTTGAAAGTCCCTTCTTGGATGACTCTATGTTGATTTGACAGCTAAAACTAGCAGGACGTGTACAGAGCTCATTCTCTATTCTCTTACTCAGGACTTGCTTTTCCCTCCTTATAAGCTAGAATTCTAATGAGTCATTGACATGTTCTCCTGGACTTCCTTTGTTCACTAATTCCTTGTAACAATGTCACAACCTCTTTTGACTCCCTTACTTCTGCCTGGCCATGGTTACTTAACTTGCATGGGGTTCTTTCTATGAAATGACATTTAACAATGTGCATGTTGAATCTGAGTACTCTATGCTTGGCTTAACATTCGTCTTCCCACTTATGTTTTGAAGAGAAATTTCATATTTTCTTTGCTCTAATTTTGGTTGCCAGAATGGCTGAATGCCATCCCTGGAAGGGGTGTGTGTGTTAGAGCTGGCAAAGACAGGACCATTGGCACAGGGCGAGGAAGCCATTCCTGTGTCATGGAGATTTATCTACTCATTATTTAAACGATTGCTATTCTCATAATCATCATTGACTATTTTTTGTGTATATGAGACCCATTCCCTGAGTACCATTCTAAATCAAGGAGGTATGTCTCCCTGTTTTGCTTAAGAACTCCCAGCTGGGTATGTTACAAGTTACATTTCGATGGCTAGTTCGTTATCAGTAAGTAAAGAAGAAAGGGGTTATTGTCATTTTCCCAGTGCTTTGAAGGGAGCTATGAGATCTTTGGAGATGACTTATAAGTAGGGAAGGGCAGATATAATCTGCTACATTTGTCTCCTTTACATATTATGTGCCTATAGGATTTTTGGTAACAAGTTAGTTTGATGGGTTTCAAAAAGTTTGAAACCCATTTTTAAGTCTGTGTTCTTAGTGCCTCTTTTTCAAGTTCTATAGATGATTGTGCCCCCCCCCCCCCAGTTTTCTCAAAGAGAAATAAATGGCCATGCTTTGTGGCTCCAAGACTGTTCAGCTTCTAAGACGGGGGGTCTGAGCTCTCGCTGCTGGGCTCCTTCACTGCAGGGGAGGTTTTAGACAAGACGCTTAAACACAAGCACCGGTCATAGCCATGCGATGATGTTATTATGAGTTACAGATGGGGAAATATTCAGAGTGCCAGGTGCAAAGCCACCTAGTAACCCTGAGTTGACAGAATCTGCTAAGTACAAGACAGAGTTTGTGTTCTAGAAAGATCAACTCGATGCCATGTCACACAAAGAAGCATACGGGGTGTGGAGATCTAACGAGAACAGTAGCGGCCTGCTTGATACCACCGTATGATTCGGGGGAAATTCTCATAGTTTTGTTGTTTAACTGAAAGGCAATGGAAGAACAAAAATCACCATTTAAAGGGCTTCAGTTGGTAATCTACTTAGTAAAGTTCAGGATCTTTTCATAGAGTAACTAATACCTCAGTTCACATTGTCTAGGTTTAAGTGGTTGAGATTTTCTTGTGGGAGACAGTGGTGCCAAGGCAGTAGGAGCGCTGTGGTGTGGGACTCTGACATGAAGCTCAGGACAGTGGGCAACCCAGACCTCAGCACACAACACGCGGCACGTGGCACACACAGGTTACAGTTCACACTCTGCACTGTTACATGATAGGAGAATGGGACTGTGGCGTAAGTATATTGGACCTCATATCAAGCGGCTTATGGTAGAAATTATCATGAGAGATCCTGATATTTTTATTTGCCCAATTACTGGTCAAAAATTAAGGATAAAAAGTTATTTGTGTTTAAAACTATACTTTCTTACGATTGTTACAAAGTTAGAATAGGCAATGAAATTTACTCATGTAGCATCTGTTTGAAGGTCATGTATTTAAGGATGAACACACACACATACACGCAAAACAAATAAAAGAACAACAATCTTTCACAACTTGTTAATGTGTGTTAACAAGATAATTTTGTATAACATAACCTTTCTGGTTATATTGTAAGCAAATTCAAGTATATATTTATCTTTTAATCCTATACCTATGTATGAGTGCCTGGATGATGTGTGTGTGTGTGTGTACTGTGTGAGTGTGTGAATGGATGTGTGTGCACTCTGTGAGTGTGTGAATGGATGTGTGTGCACTGTGTGAGTGCGTGAATGGATGTGTGTGCACTGTGTGCATACTCACTGCTCATGGAGACCTGAAGAATGCCTTCAGATTCCTTGGAGCTAGAGTGGCAGACAATTGTGAGCCTCCATATGGGTGCTGGGAATTGAACACAGGTCGTCTGTAAGAGGAACAAGTACTCTTAAATACTTCTGCCCCAAATTAAAAAAAAAAAAAAATTAAAAGAGGATGCTCAGTGTACTTTATAAACTTGTATTAAAGTGCCCACATGAAACTAGGCATTAAATACAATGAATGTTCACCAGTTCATGTTTTAAAAATTGCTGTATAGACAATGCAGTTGATTGATTAGTCTTCAACTAAATTGTATCCCGGTGAATTTTAACAATTCTTAGAAGAGTGTTTGCCCTCAAAATTAATTAGCTGTTTGGAATTAAGAAATGAGAATCAATTTAAAAATTAGAAAACTCATGTTTTCAATTTAAGTAAGTTAATGCTGAGTGTCATTACCATCTATAAGACAACTAACAACAGTACAGGTTGTGTATATAGTGGTAATAACTCCACTATTAAAGCTCCATTAAACGAGTAGCCTATTGTTTATATGGCAGAAGTTATACATCTTGTGATAATGCTTAAACTGTGATTTTATTTATTCTGAAATCCATTGAAGGGGGTAGGAGAGCAAATACTGGCTCACTTATTCTGGGGAAGGCCTTCTGTAGGGCTTTGTGGGAATACAGTTGACAAGGACAATAAGAATACCAGCCTCATTTGTTGAGCAATGACACAGTTGCTTGGCGATTTGAACTCCTATTTCTATCCTCTTGACAATCAAAGATACGGCCAATACTCCTGTCCTATCTGTGGATCTTCCAGAGCAGAGAGTCTCCAACTATGTATGTTATTATAGATTGCTGAGCAGACATCCTCCCCTAACTTCTGAACACTGTTTCTGTCTCAGACACACTGACGCTTCTGTGGGTCCCATTCTCTAACTGCCCAAAGGGTCAGCATGGGCTGTCTCTCTGGTCCAAAGCTGTTCTGGTGCTCATAGCATCTCAGGTTTGTTCCTCCAAAGATTTGTCTGCTAGACATTTCTCAATAGCCCTCTACTAGGCATCCTTTGCTCACTGTAGCTAATTTGAACAAGATACAGTATGAATACAATACAGAGCCTCCTTTTATCTTGGTGAAATGGCTACCATGATCATGTAATCTGGCACTCACACTTAACACATGCTTGCTGCACTTAACAAGCTTTTGCGTAGCACCTGGCACCTACCCAGAAAAACTGAAGACCCCCAGAACCTGTTTATGTGAGATAGAAAATGGATCAGTTTTAAAACCTTCATCTGCCATTATGAGTTGTGGGTTTTTTTTTTTTTTTTCGGCTTGATAGAGATTATTGCAGCCTGAACCTTGGGACAAAAATGTACATTGTAATAAATTCCAAAGATGTTTATAATGATGGGCCCATCTTCCTTCTTTATCAACTCTCTCATCCACTTTCCTGCCTCTGCGCCCACAGCATGGGCAAGCACTGAAAGAAAATAAGCCTCTTAAACTCATAAACATACCTGCCTACCGTCTGGCAGGAGGCCCTGCAGTCTGGTGATCTCCTTAGTTACCCAGCAGAGAGGAGAAAAAACAAGAGGCCTGTGAAGATTCCGCATGCTGCCGCATCCCTGCCAGATGGCTATCAGCAAAACACGGACAAGTCTCCCTGGCTCCACTTCCCTACAGCAGGCACAGCCAGAATGCCATCGCCCGGGCGGTGGGTTTTCTTTTCAAAGCAGCTCCATCCTCGGGACTTTCCAGGGACAAGCATCTCAAGATGATGGGAACACAATGTATCAACGTCCACTGCCCTTTGCTTTCAGTATCTAAGATTATCCCTAAAAGAAGTTATGGACAGTTGGGAGATATCCACAGCACTGCTTACTGTTGTCAACATGGGGTGCAGTACTAACATTATTCCGACTGGTTTGGCCTTTGGGCTGCTGACACCCATTCGAGCATGAAGAACCTAGTAGAAGTAGCATCCTCACTTTTAGTCAACAGAATTCTCAGTGTCTGTCTGTGTGACACACAAACCATTGGAAAGTTCAGATGGTAACTGACAAAGGGATTTGCTTGTGTGAATAAACTACACACTTGTGGCTCAAACTTTCCCCGTGACTCCCACCCCAGCGTCCTTCAGCATGCACCCTAATGATGCTCAAGCACACCTGTTCCCAACAGGCCAAAGTTTTACTGATTTTAAGGAAACCTGACTCCTCTTTGACCCACTTTTTTTGAGCATTATTTCTTCCTCTGCTTCTGAATTCTCTTCCTCTTCCACCACCACCGCCACCGCCACCTCCTCTCCTCCTCGTTCTTCTTTCTTCTTCCTCCCTCCTTATTCTCTCTCCTTCTCCTCCTCCTATTCTTTCTTCTTCTTCCTCTTCCCTCCCTCCTCCGCCTCCACCTCCTCCTTCTCAGTGTTAAGATGCCAAGGTTCCTTTCTGCAGTTTATGGCAGTGCTATCAAATTCATGTCCTTATACATATACAAGCTCAGCATACTCCCCCCCCCCACACACACACACACTACCTGTTAGTTTCACTGTGAAATGTCCCTGTGGGCTTGTGTGTTTGAACACTTATTCCCCAGCAGGGGGCACTACTTTGAAACATTGTAGACCCTTTGGGAAGTAGAGTCTTGTTGATGGACGTGGCTACACACTGGGGACAGAGTTTGATGTTCCGTAGCTCAGACTCATTTCTTGTTTACTCTTCGCTTTTGCATTATGGACGTAGTGTGACCAGCTGCCTCAGACTCCGCCCACAGTGCCCTCCCTGCCTTGATTGGCTTTATGCCTTGAACTGTGAGAGGAAATGATCTCTTCCTGTGGTGGTTGCTGTCGGTTACTTTGTCTCAGCAAGGAGACAAACGCCCAACAGGATCACCTAGTCACAGCTCAGTTCCTTTTGCTTTGTTTTGCTAAATATTTATTGAGAAACAGCACACAGAGATCTAGCCATGTAGAGCATTAGAGCCTAGGCTGCGGGATGCTTTCGGGTGTTCTTGGAACTCCACAGACCTCTTTCATATCAGATGGAGACCATTCTCACCAGCTCAATTAGCCTCTTTACTCATCTCTGCTTAGTTTTATTTCGACTCCCTGAAACACCTTAGGGAGCAGCTAATCCTTTTCAGTTCTTTTTGGACTTTCATACTCCATATATTGCAAGTATTCAGAATCATAATATGTGTATTTTGTTGATGAATCTAGATAACAAAAATCTTCATGCTTCCTTCATTCGTATGACATACCACCACTCTGCCTTTGTCTTGCCAGTCCCTCTACACTGTATAACTAGACTGCGCCTTAGTTATTCATTTATCAGTTGATAGCCACTAGGTCATTTTCTGTTAGAGATGCTTAAGAATAATGTGGTTATGAAAGTTTAACTACAAGTTTCCTGTTGACATGGATATATATTGATATAGATTTCTCTTGGGCTTACCCCCATGACTACATTTTTAGTTCATCTGGTATCTCTGTTTTATCATTGAGAGTAACACAGGAGCAGCGAGCAGTTCCATATGACTCTTGTATGAGAGACCCTGGTACACTGTAGGTGTCCTGGGCTTATGTAATTCATCTTGTTCCCATTCCAGAGTAATGAATGGGCCTCACATACAAATGACCCCTGTCTTAGATACAGTCTTAAAGAGTATTTTTGTCAGTTAACTATCAGAAAACATTAAGAAAAAGAGCTACATGATACCGTTGGCTGTGACCTTCAGTAACTTGATACTGCAATGTGAAACATTTCTTGAATTGTTACATAATTATACTGTCACATTTCAGTATTTAGGAGTTAATGCCATAAGTATACTATCTCCCGAGAAGTTGACTTGGAAATAAAATAGGCTAGCGAACAATAGTTTAGAGCAAAGAACACGTCAAAAATGTATTTACACAAAGAAACAGATCATTGCAGGATGCCAGGCCTTGGTGATTCCAATAGACTCATGGAGAAAAAGAGTGTCTAAAGGCAGTGTCAGAAGCTTAGGAATGTCTTTAGATATCATTTAGGAAAACCCTCTGGCTCTAGTGTGAGCTGTGTAAGAAATATTGGAGAATAGTTAGCACATTAAAATTTCCCATTTTTCCCAAAGTTGGAGAAGCTGTACAAAATAATTTTCTGTTGTTGTTGTTGTTGTTGTTTTCTTTTCTTTTTTCTTATTTATTTATTTATTTATTTATTTATTGGTGGTAGGCATCAAGTACAATGTTCACAGTAAGCAAACATTTTACCACTGAGTTAATCCTCAGCTCCACTATTTGTATAGTCTCTTCTTGCAGATGCCCCAAATTCTCTTTTGGTTAATTTAAACTCTAGGTTTATTAAATATATTTTTCTGAGGTGGAAATGTTACTAAATAGTATCACTATCTGCTAAAGAGACAGAGAAAGATACTGGGTAACTAAGGAATGGGTAGGTAGGTGAAAAACAAACAGAAAGAGAAATAGAAAGGTGGATGATGGGTAGGTAGACAAACAGATGCACAGTTAGAAGGATGGATAGTGTGTATATTCATGATAAAGAGAAAATTTGGTAGGTAGTAGAAAGAAAGAGAGGGAGGGCAGAAGATAGAAATAGATGATAGGAAGACTGAGGGAAGGTAGATAGGTGTACAGATAGGTAGACAGAAAGATGGACAAATGATTGAGTCATTGATGAACAGGTCAGTAGATGGGCAGATAGATGATAGACAGGGCCACTTCTTCCCTGCCCTCTAGGATGTTAACCATCTCAGAAAGCGTCAGTGCAGTGCAGCCTCCTCCTGGATGGAGAGAAGATTCAACAAGCTTGGCACCTGAGGCGCTGTCTGTCCTCCACAAGGCCAGTGAGGTACTGTCTGCCACTGTGTCTTAATGTGGCCATCTTCTCATCCCACTGAAACTCTTGAGGTATTTTACAAACTAAAAAAGTTTCAGTCATACTTCCAAAGCGGGAAAAGTGAAAGGAAAGAAAGAGGCACACCTGTGACTTTGTCATACACGTTGTTCTTACTTACATTTTAGGTTTTTTAATGATGAACTCTTTCTGTGGAACCAAATCCCAAGATGTGGTAGAGTCTGTCTATTTTTACTTTTATATGACTAAGTTTACTTTCTTAGTTGTATGCATTCTTATAGTTCATTCATACTTCTATATCAAACTGAAGAGAAATATTTGAATACCACTACTTACCTCAAGCTGAATATTAAAAACCCAGAGCAGTGCATCCTGGAAATGAATCAGGCTTCCCCAGCTCTTCTCCCAGCTTAACTCAAACCTGCTTTTCAAAGGCCAAATTTGAATTTCAGGCCTGCATCACTTCACAGTGCTGCTATCTTAAGTGGACAACACCTGGAGGCAGAAAAAAAGGAAACAAAACAAAAAAACCAAAATAAAAAAACCCAAGCAAACAGTTATTCTTATTCCTGTAGTTTCTCAGATTAGATTTCCTTTCCAGCCCCCAGATGTGGCACCTTTAACTTTGACATCAGTACCGATTTTTTTTCCTTTCTGATCCTGATTGCTGGCCCCTACCCTCCTCAGCTCCCTCCTTGCCTTACGTGTGTCTTATTACCCTCAGGCTCTGACCTTGGGCAGATTGTGAGCTCCAAGTCGTGTTATTTAGAGTGAAGTAACACCAGCCGTAGGGAGGAACAATGTAGTGCAAGCCAGATAAAATAAATCTCTCATTTCCTGTCAAGGGACTGAGCCAAAGGCAATGATGAGAGACAGGGGCAAACCTAGCGACCTGAAGCACTGGCATGAGGGATCTCTGTGACCACAAGGCCTCCCTCAACAACAAACCCCAAACAGCCTGGTGACAGCAGACATATAATAGGGAATCAGCGTAAATATACAGCACACGGGTGCAGCTCCCGGGCCATCCCCACAGCAAGCTTGAAGTGCAGGAAGAGAGGCTCCCATGGAAAGTCTCCAACCTGCTAAGGGGACCCCTGGATGACTCGAGGATTTCATAAACCTGACAAAGCTGCCTTTGTAATGGAAAACATCTACACAAAATCTGCCTGCTGTGTGTTCTGCACATTTGCAAACAGCCACAGGAAGGACCTTCACATTCAGTTCAGAAGTAGAAGGTGGTAACAGTTTTTCACTGTTGTTGAGGAGACAGTTCACATGTTTAGCGAACACTAAGGAAGTGTTTAACAACAACGATTGTTATTAAACATGGTTTCAAGTTTACAATGGTTTTAATCCTTGAAACCAAGGTCTGTGGAAGCATTGTTGGATCTCCAGACCATGAGGAGCCTAAGGAAGCTTACCCAAGACCTGGGGCTTTCCTGAGGGAGGTGCCAGGCATGCAAGCATCCACTCCTTTGATGACTGGATTTTTTTTTTTTTTTTTTTGGTTTTTCGAGACAAGGTTTCTCTGTATAGCCCTGGCTGTCCTGGAACTCACTCTGTAGACCAGGCTGGCCTCGAACTCAGAGATCCACCTGCCTCTGCCTCCCAAGTGCTGGGATTAAAGGTGTGCGCCACCACCACCTGGCTAGTAAATTCTTGATGTCAGACCATGCTCATATTTTTGTTGGATTCTATCATCTTTTTCAGAGGAGCCGGAAATGCAGAGGAAATCTAAAAACAAAGCTTGACAATACTCTGATCATCCCCAAAATTTTAGCTTTAGCTCATGCTCTTTCAAGGTGGCCATGATGAGAGAATTCATCCATTCATTTGTTTTGTCTTCCAAAAGATAGTCACTTTCTTGTGGTTACTAAGTGCTGGGCACAATGATGGGAAATGACATGCCGGCTGACATGGCGTCCATTACAAATGCATCTTACATTCTTGAAACAGAGTTCTTTGTATAAAACTCCATAGCATTTACATTTAGAGATAGCAAGAAATTTTTTTTCTCTTTTTCCAGTTTCCTTTATGTGTAGGGGTGTGGGGGGAAGTGGGGGGAGGGTTGGGGGATAATGCATGCGAGTGAATGTTTGTTTTACACTTGGGTGGTCATGCATACATACACAACATCTATACACACATGTGGAAGTCCGAGATTGATGTTGGAATCATCCTTGGTCATTCTTCCACCATATCCACTAAGGCAGTCTCTCAGTCAAACTCAGAGGTATGTATGGGCTAGAAAGATGGCTTAGCAATTGTGAATGTACTCCTCTTCCAGGGGAAGACAGTTTGATTTCTTAGAGTTTGATTCCTAGCACCCATGGAGGAGTGCTCTCAACTTCTGCTAACTCTAGTCCTTAGAGATCTGCTACATTCTTATGTATGGCCTTTTTGAACAGCAACACTCATGTGCACATATCCCATACAGACACAAATGCCTACAGAAGTCTAAAAACTCAGAAGTAAACCAGAGTTCCCTAATAGGTCAAATCTTGCTTCCAGCTCTGGGATCCTGACTCCATCTTCGAAGGCTGCCAGGTGGGCAGCGATGCCCACCCAGCATTTACATTGTTCTTGGGGATCCAGATCTGTAGCAAGTGCTTTAGCTGCTGAGCCATGGCATGAGCCAAGCAAGGCCTTAGCAATATAATAGGGTAGAATGCTAGGTGACATTTGAGTCAAACATTTAGAAGCATCTTGTGGAGACAGACACAGTCTTAAAGACTGCCTCTGAGTTGGTGTTGTGTAGACAATGGGCAAGTATGCATTAGAAGGCTGTGCTTTCCTAAAAGAGTGAGTTTAGAACAGCACTGAACACTCACTTGTAGATTTCCCTGATCCTCCTTCCCCCACCTGGACTGCAAAACTACCAATATTTTCATCCCATGTGGCTATTCATACTCCTATTATAGCCAATACTTTCTGTATCATTAGCTGCAAAGGTTGTATAGTATATGTCTTAGTTAGGGTTTTCCTGCTGTGAAAAAGCACCATGGCCGTGGCAACTCTTATAAAACAATATTAAATTGGAACTGGCCTACAGGTTCAGAGGTTTAGTCCATTATAATCAAGGTGGGAGCATGGCAGCATCCAGGCAGGCATGGTACAGGCAGAGCTGAGAGTTCTACATCTTCATCTGAAGGCTGCTAGTATAAGACTGGCTTCGGGGTAGCTACTCCAACTAGGCTACATCCACTCCAACAGGGCCACACCTACTCCAACAGGGCCACGCCTACTCCAACAGGGGCACACCTACTCCAACAAGGCCACATCCACTCCAACAGGGCCATACCTACTCCAACAGGGCCACGCCTACTCCAACAGGGCCACACCTACTCCAACAAGGCCACATCCACTCCAACAGGGCCACACCTACTCCAACGGGGCCACACCTACTCCAACAAGGCCACACCTACTCCAACAGGGCCACACCTACTCCAACAGGGCCACACCTACTCCAACAGGACAACACCTACTCCAACAGGGCCACGCCTACCCCAACAGGGCCACGCCTACTCCAACAGGGCCACGCCTACTCCAACAGGGCCACGCCCAGTTCAACATGGCCACGCCCAGTCCAACAGGGCCACGCCTACTCCAACAAGACCACATCCACTCCAACAGGGCCACACCTACTCCAACAGGGCCATGCCCACTCCAACAGGGCCACGCCCAGTCCAACAGGGCCATGCCCACACCAACAGGGCCACGCCTACTCCAACAGGGCCACACCTTCTAATCGTGCTACTTTCTGGGCCAAGTATATGCAAACCACACAGTATATTTACCTACTCCATGGAGCTCTTACACTGGGACTTGCATTCTTCACCTGGGTGTTCTTGCATTTCTAGAACCTGCTATGTGGAAGCTCTCAGTGGATTGCTACGTGAATCAATGAGCATACTTAGTAAGCATGGTAAACCAAAGTCTTGCACCCCCTTTATTTTATGCAATTTTACTCAAATTATGTGTTAAGTGAGTCGATGACTTTCACACGGAGCCACAATGGCAACATTGTTACATATGTTGTTTGAATGTTTGCTGTCCGTGAGGTGCTGAGCACACATTATTTAATTTACCCCAAATCTATTTAGTAAGCACCTACTACTCCAAGATAATGAAGTAAGAATACATTTTGTTTTAAGATTGAATTGAGAGTGATTATCTGTAATAAATCATTTATTTTAGGTCTTATATAAATAAAATCATATCTAGCAATTTGTAAGGTATTCCCCTTTCTATGAAACAATATAATCGGATAATAATAAACTGAGTTTCAATAGGTAACTATGGACCACATTTTAATTTAGATGAATAATTCATTTAATCTTCCATTTCTACAAAGAAGGAAACTGGTATAGGTAAAGGAATATTTAGTTTGGGGAGTGTATAAGTGTTGCAGGAAACATTAAAAAAGAACCACCAACTTCCCATGCTCCATCCAGCTACTCTCAGCCTGCCAACTCTCCAGTGGGGCCAGAGCTCCCAAGTTTCCTTTGCTGCCACACCAGCCCCACACAATGACCATCCACCCCACTGTCAGCCACCACAACACCCAGCAACCTGGTAGAACAAAACTCTAGAAGCTTGCAATTAACAAGTCAGATTTATATATCAATAAATTCTCAATTCACAAGATGTCCACACGATGATTTCAGGGCCAATTAATAATAGAACAAGCTGCCAACCTAGATTAGACAAGTTATCCCAATTATTCTATCCTTTATAACATCATATCTACCTGTGGCTATTTAAAGCCATGCGTGTTCGAGGTCTTCCTGTCCGTCCACCTCCATCTTTCTTCCCTCCCTCCCCTCCCCGCTCCTCTGAGTTGCCCTCTGTCCCTGCTACTCTTTGTGACATCTGCCTTTTCCCTGTCCAATCACAGGCCTCCTGCTGCACTAATATTTTAATGTAACTAGGCAGGGAAAATCCTGCCACATATAAGCCATGAAGGAAGGTTAAGCCCAGGGAGCTGTATAGATAGGTTTTGGATACTATCTTACAGTGCTCTGCTGAAGAGCTTAAAGTTGTGCGTGTAGGACGCATGATTCCCCAGCTCTTTCCTGCATCAGTCTGACTTACAACACTACTCTTCGCAGACCCTGGCTGCGTGGGCACCTATATTTCCATGTGCTCAGCTACATGTTTCTGATCAGGCCTGTACATAATAGAAAATACTTTAATAAAAAGATTAACTCAGACAATGGGATATTTTCTTTTCCTAATGTTCTCGGTGTTGGCACACGTCAGCAATAGGTTTATATTTCAGGCTTGCATAAAATACAAAATATTTAGACAAAAGGAACAGTGACTCAGATCTTCTCTGGTGCTGGGTCCTCTGTGCTCACACATACTAGCTGCCTGATAAGTGTTCTCGGTCTGTCCCACCCCACCCCCCCAGCATCTATCGACCTTCTTACCTCTCCTCTCTGTCTTCTGTTGACAGAAAATGGGACTTTTGCTTAATTTAACTCAGGATGTTTCCTTTAAACAAAAACAATTGCTTCCTTTTGGCAGGAAATATTTGAACCAGAAAATCTTTGGAGACAATTGAACTCTTTAGGTAGCTTGCAATATACAATGTGAACCTTGAGAACCACCCACACCCTGGTGGAAACAAGATTGGTTACCTATACAAGTAGGTATAGGCCTGACCTCTCTGTTCCTACAGCCTCTCCTGGCACTCACAATAAGAATTAAACTTTGATAAATACCAAGAAGTTCATCTTTTTTTTCATGGTTTATTCTTATTTTAAATTACTTGTAGCAATATGCATCAGTTAGGGCTGGCATGTGAATATACACCTGAGTGCTAACAGATCTGGACCTAGAGATGGTTGCAAGTTGCCAGGTATGGGTACTGGGAATTGAATGCGTGTCCCTTGGAGAAGAAGGAAGTGTTATTAGCCAGCGAGCTCTGTCCTAATACTGAGACATCATATTGCTTCTGAACCAAGTTCGTGTCAGGTTTTGTGCACTCTACCCAAGTAGAAAAGAAAGTCACAAGGAGTGAGGAGCAGCAAGCACCCAAGGCTTCTCGTGGACCCACGCTTCTCGTGGATAAAGGATATTCTCTCTTGATGGGAGATGCGAATGAAAAATAGATGCACATGGGCAGAGTCCTTGCTGTTTTCATATTCTGACTGTGGGGGAGACAGCTGACGAGTTAAACACCATGAGAACAGTCCGAGAGAAGTAGTGTGCATGGCAAATACAACTAACCTGTAGGATCCTCTGGGGCTGCCCCTGAGGGAAACCGTCTAGCACTTTAACCTTTTTAAATGACTAAGTCAGTTTTTATGGATACAAATAAAATTAATATTAAATTATTAGTAGAAACTTGAAAATATTCCAGTAATACCAGCAGCTTAAAATATTTCACAATTCCTTAGACTGGCATGCTTATTATATTATGATTCTCTAATCCTACCATACATAGTGGGTATTATTCAAGACAAGTTGTATAAGAGGATAAATATCACATGATTTATCAATTTAATTGTTTTATTACTAAGCTACAGATATAATCACATACGAGTCATTGTTTATTGCATTCTACTATCCATGTACATACACTAAAACCAGCAATACCATAGCATCCTAAAATTCGTATTGTGTGCACCTTCATCTCATGTAAGCAATTAATCCTTTACATTATAAAAATATTATACATGTCCATTTCTATACCAAATCATCTATAGTGTATGTTCTCATATTTAAAAATGTACTTTGAATAAATTTTATATAACATGCATATAATTTTAAAATGATCAAAGGTTAAAGGAGATATTGATTAGTCATTTTGAAACGTAGTTAAAGTGCTTTAAACTGTGCCATCTGTATGAAAGATCTCTGAGCCTCTACAGGAGAAGCCAGTGTCAGTGGACATTTAGTGCTCAAAAAGGAGCCTTAGCTTGCACAGTAAATGAAAGAAACTCCACCGTAATTCCTCTATCCTTTGTCATGGGAATATTCTGAAAGTTAGGGGTGGCAGTGCCTAGAGTCTCTGATAGTTCTGTGGAGCCTGGCGCATATGCTCCGGCAGACCTGTCGTCTTTCCCACAGGCTTCTCAGGGCTTCTTGAGCAAATCCAGCAGTCTGCCTTTCAACTTTGCTTACACAAGAATCTTGCATGCACTCTTGTGCTTGCACTTATACCCCCATTACTTACACCAATAACCAATACCTCTCCCAGCTTCCCTCTGTCCTCTTGTCTGTGATATCACCATTTAGCAATTCTATGAAGTTATAATTTCAGTAGCTTCATCCTAACCAAGGTTTAAAGGCAAAAGAGGATAATACTGTAAGCTCTTAAGACTGCCCTATCAGGTATCCAGTGGGTTGCATGTGATTCACACACCAGTAGGAAGTGGACACCAGAGAAAGCATCCACTCACATCGACCTGGACTGCATCACCTGCTCTGTGTGGCTCTCAGTGCTGGGTACCTGCATGGAAGGGAGAAATAGTTTATTTGAACATTTGTGAAGAACCTTGATATTAATATATCCTCAATACTTGATTTTAAAATCTACTACAAATAGTTAAAATCATCATGAGCCCCCCCTTAACTGGGGTGCGTTAGTTTGTCCCTTTATAACTATATCGATTTTTCTGTGTTCACATTTTCTAATTAAAAAATATTAGTGTATTCTGATGCTTGGTCAGGGGAAATATTCTTAAGCTTAGTGTTTTCTCTTTTAGTTAATGCCTGGATTCCATACATAGTTTTCACGTTTCAGAAACAAGTGACTTCAAACAGATTAAATAAAGTGTCTTTTTTTTTTTTTTTTAATAACAGGATCTTGTTATGAAGCCCATGTTGCATGGCAACTCACACTCTTCTGTCTGTGCCTTCTGAGTGTCAAGATGGCCAGCGTGGGCCACCACACTGGGCTTAGAGGACTGCAGATGCATACCTTACACATGACACTTGAATAAAATTTAATGTAGTAAATGAAACGCTGAGCTATTTCCTTTTGTCAGTTAGCATAAAATATTCATATAATTGGGGTAACCAACAATGCCATAAGATCCCCATGATTACTTTGTTTAAACCGTGTGGCCTAATGGCGGCATTTGTAATTGTTACTTTGTGGTCTTTTAGCTTAGTGCAGCTTTTGTTCTGGAGGCGAAGCTCAAGGGCATTAAACAGCGCTGTGGGTATTAAACAGCACTGTGGGCATTCAACAGCGCTGTGGGCATTTTCAGCTTGAATTGTATTGGCTTTGGGGAAAGACCTGCTCACAAGCTCCTTGATTTTCTGTTTGCTATTTCTTGGCCTCGGGTTCGAAACTCACTTGCGGTTATGTCTCACCTATGTATCACACTGATAGGTTTCAAATACAAGGCAGAGTACTTGTGCCCTATATTGCGGGAGACAACATGGACACAATTGAACTTGGATAGTAGCCTGCATTGGGACAGTGGCAGGATCTAGTGGTTCTATTATTCATGTTTAAGAGAATTATGCAACTTACCCCATTACCTTTCCACTTTCAAGCCCTTTCAGCTCCCCTCTCTTTAACCCCCAGATATCTTCCTTCCACTCTCAAATTGGTAGCCTTTTATTTTTAAATATTATTGTTACATTTTAAATATTATATGTTAAATTGTTACATGTTATTGTTATACAGTCTTGCTCCTGTTTTTGTGTATATGGTTTCAGAACTATCCACTCTGTATTGTGTAACCAATTAGGGTCTTTAAAAAAAAATCACCCCCTGAGTCTGGAGAGATGACTCAGCCTTCGAGGGCGCTGCCTGCTCTTCCAAACCGCCTGTGTTGCTCTCCCAGCTCCCACACACCCCCACACAGCTGCTCACAACCAGCTGCACCTCTAGTTCGGAGGGGATCTGACACCCTCTTCTGGCCTCTACAGGTACTGCATGCATGTGGTGCACAGGCATACAAGCAGCTAAAACACCCATCCACATTAAAGTAAAAATAAATACGTTTTTAAAATCCATTCATATGGTAAATTTCTATCTTAAGCATCAGGTTAGCACTGTTGGGAAATGCTCTGCTCTGTTCTAGCTCAGCAGATGACTTTCCTACAGACGCAAGCACTCGAGTGTGCACACTAGGAAGTTTCTTACTCCAGGGTGCACAGTAGGAAGTTTCTTATTTCATGGATGGCATCAGCTTGGTTCATTTGTGGTATCTTAGAGAACTTCCAAAATTCTGTATTCTCATCGCATTGGTGATGTTAAAAGGCGTGTGGGCAATTCCAAAGGCTGAGAGATGGCTATGCAAATGCAGTAAAACCTTGTAACATAAAATAAAATTGGCATTGATTTGAAAATGTCAAGATCATCGCACCAGCATGACACCAAGAAAGACACGCTACCCTGGCACAATGAGATCTACTCTGTGGGTGAATGCTTGCCCTGTTATCAGGAAGTGGAGGCTTCCTGTGTCTTAATAGACAGGTAAGGATAGTTCTCTTTTAATTTTTCTCTCTTAAGTTGATAGTAAATTGTACTATTTTATTTTGTGTGTATGACATTTTTTTTGCATGTATGTGTGTGTGTGTACCATATATGGGCCTAGTACTGGTAGAGTCCAGGAGAGGGTGTCAAATCCCTTGGGACTAGAGTTACAGACAGTTGTAAACACGGGTCATCTGGAAGCTCAGCCGGTGCTCTCCACCACTGAACTGCCCAGCTCCCTAACGCCTACCCCCACCTTTACTTTTTCTCGCTGAAACTGTATTGTAGAATTTTTCTTCCTGTAGTCAATGAGCCTAAGAGTGACCCCTTGTTTCTTACTCATCTCCCTGTTGGTATATCTCATCTGACTTCAGTGAAGACTTGGCATTTTAGGGCTACACCATACACTTTAAAATTCCCGAGCTATTTGCTTTGGCTTGTGTGAGTCTCACAGTTGAGAAATTATTTAGTCACAGGCAGCCCTGAAGACACAGGAAAAGCCATCAAGCCACCACTTCCTCTGGGAGTTCTGTTCTCTGGGGAGGCTGCCTCACTTCTGGGGACATTGAATGACTCACAAGGGGCAGGGGAAGTCAACAGTTTCCATGACGGCTCGCATTTCTGGACTTTATTATTCACCGTTAGAAATGGTGCCTCTAAGCTGCCAGGGGTAGGAGAAAGGACACTTTAAGCCCTTTTCCTAAAAACAAACAGTTTGTGGGGAAAAAAATCTACACAGCAAATGCTAGCTACTTTTCTCTGGTTTTTGAAGCTAGGAATCATAAGCAAATTCAGTGGGTAAAATGGTTTTTAAAAGATGGGGATAATTTTGAGAATAAGAATTGTTTAACTAGCTGGTCCAGATAAAAACAGTAGGCAGCTTTGCAACCCAGTGGACCCCAATGTGCTAACATCTGTACACAGAACCCAGGTGATAGCAATGTTGATGGAAGGATCATGTTATTCTCACTGGATCATTTAAACCTTAAAAGAAACAATAACAATAACAGTAAAACAAACAAAAACCACAACAACCTCCTCCCCTGGCAATTTTGAAGTAGAAGTTGCCACTGTGTCAGTGGAACTCCAGAGTATGGCCACCTGTGGTTGTATAGCCATCCCATTTACTGCACTAGGGGAATTACGTTCCTTTCAGTGTCTGGGAGACCTCATGCTTGGTCAGATGCCACAGGTCCGTTGAGGCCCCATTGCTTTGGCCACTGAGAATGGTAACCATGTGGCCCTTCTCATCCCCTGCTTTCTGAGGCAGCACTGTTTCTGTTGAAGGTCACAAAGCAGTAGAAGGATTCATGTTGAGGGGGTCAACAGCCACAGCCCTGCCTCAAGGCTGCCTGGAGTTAGAGGATGTACTTTTCTTGAATGGCCCTCCCTATCATGATCTCCAGCAGAATAAAAGACTGTTGGAGGATCTTCCCATTAACTGCATGCCTCTCTATGGGAAGAAATGCCTTACACATTCCAGTTGAGGGTGAAAGTGTTGATTTGGGCTCCATTCTCTAGCATGCTGTCTACCATGGAGGAAGCCATGACAGCTGGTTGCATTGGATATGAAGCCACAGACCAGAATGCTCGCTCCTTTCCATTCTGTCTGGGATCTCATCCTATAGAATAGAGCCACTTATAGTCACTGACGATTTCTTTCCTCATACAGTTAACAGAGTCTAGAACTTCTGTCACAGATATGCCCAAGATATATCTTTTAGGAGATTGTAAGTCACATTAAGTTGACAGTGGGACACAGCGCTCCGTCACCCTTGACAGTGGGACACAGCACTCTGTCACCCTTGACAATGGGACACAGCGCTCCGTCACCCTTGACAGTGGGACACAGCGCTCCGTCGTCCCTTGCTGTGTCCTTTTTCTGAAAGAGTTCTTTTAGCTTCCCATGTGCTGACATGCTGACATACTCTGAATAACTTTTTCATATTTTAAATTTTCAATTTCTCCCCTTTTACCTTCATGCATGCGTGTGTGTGTGTGTTTGTGTGTGTGTGTGTGTGTGTTCTCTGAATAAGAGTTGGCTGATGGTTTCAGAAAACAACCTAAATATATTTTCATGCATGATTCATGCAAAATTTATGTATTCAACTTTTGGTTCCTATCTCTGTCAATGTTCCTTGTTTAAAAACAACAACAACAACAGCAACAACAGCAACAACAACAAACTTGAAGTCTTTTGCAGTTGTTTTGCCAATGCTACCATTAGAACATAGTCGTGCACAAGGGAGACAATTCAGGAGTTAAATCCCCTGACTCGGAAGTTATAAATTATGGATTCTATAGTAGAAGGGGAGAACCTATCCTGAATGTTGTTCTCTGATATCCATATGAATGCCGGGGCATAGTACCATACACATAAATGATAAAATAAGTCATATAGGTCTGGTGCTGCTGAAATGTAAGAGTAGTAATGGAACTTTCTAGAAAAAATCCAAGCTTTATTGGGAGAGAACGCTTTAGCATAATGAGCAGATTTGAATCTATAGAAAGGCACACATACGTATGTATGAGATACTATTTCATACAATCTGATATTTAGCTTTTGAAATAATGATACAACAGAGATTTTTGAACATTGCACATGACTTCAATGATGCTGTTCATTGTTCTGTCTTGAACATTTGGTATTTGTCTGCCTCCTTGACCACTGTCCTCCACCAATAACTGTGACTGTGAGAAGTGGTAGGCCAAAGTAGGGATGTTTCTCTCTCCCTCCCTCTGTCTCTCTCTGTCTCTGTCTCTGTCTGTCTCTCTCTCTCTGTGTCTCTCTCTGTCTCTCTCTCTGTGTCTCTGTCTCTGTATGTCTCTCTCTCTCTCTCTCCACTCAGTTCTGCTTGCCATGGCTGAGTTACAGCAAGTCTATACTCTGGCTTCCAGGATGATCAATTGGAGTCATGGAACAACCCTTTCCAATGGGACGTCTTCTTGTGTTTATCCAAGAAATGGACTTCAAGATGGTTCATCTCTGCTCATGAACCCATCACTTTATCCAGATTTACTCTCTCGCCATCTAGATGTCTGCTTTCTATGCATGTATATGTGTTATTTATTTGAATTGTCTTAAGTGCATACTTGAATAATGTACAGGGGTCAGAGAGAGTTCAAATGTTCAAAAATGGTTTCCTCTCTCTCCTCCCCTCTTCCCTGTGGCTAATGCTAACCCATGAAGTGTCCATGGTACCCCTCAATGGAAAGAGACAGCCTTGTTCATTTGGACGGTGTGGATGCCATTCTTGTGAAACATTGTAAATAGTAACTCACAAGAGGGTGACTTTTTTATTGCTCCTACATTGAGAACATGCCTGTGAAGACTTCTGTTATCCTGCTGAGCTTAAGAGAGATAGGGGAGGAATGTGTGCATTCATTTAAACATCTGCATCTATGATAATAAAACCTCTTTATCATCAGATCCTTTTCTGTGTTTACCAGCATTCACTGACTCCCAGCGTCCTTACCCACAGCATGGGTATTTTATTACTTTACTTTTTATCTCTCCCGTTGCTTTCTGAAATATTGAGGGTGGAGATACGTGTATAATATGTCACTGGCTTGATAGTTTAGTGAAACTGGTTCTGAATCGCATTGAGAAACTGTCTCTTTTGCCATGGAGGAATGAATGATAGGCACAAGGACCTGCAAATTTATGTTGGTGAGGATTGGACCACAGGCTGTTTTGCTGCATTTGTATGTGGCTTCTTTCTCAACTCAGTAAAAATGTGAAGTTCACGTATAAAGACTCTTTGTACACATAAATATAGACTCCCCTATGTGTCCATTAGATAGAGTCAGAAATCCTAGTCACTATAAAAATTACCCTTAAATGTCTTAGGGTTTTTAAAATGTTTTGTCAGATAGAGTAGAAGCATCCGAGAAGGCCACATGATGTTAAGTATGTGTAGTGGAAGAATACCTACTGACAATAATTACAAATTATATGTCAACTAACCCCTTCATAAACCCAGGAGTTGATGGTCAATAACTGGCTCAGCCCCAACTGCCATAGATGCTAAAGTTAATTTCCCATTCATATAAATAAATTAAAACTTAATAGTTGAATGGTGTCACTATAATTAGAGAATCTAGGTTACAGCTAACTTACGGTGAGTTTGGAATTATACTGAAATTCTGAATCAGATGAATCTGATTCACACGCTTTAAAATTTTAAAGATTAATTTTTCTGTATATGAGAGTTTGTCTGCATGTATGTAAGGATACCACATGTGCGTCCAGTATATGAGGAGGCCAGAAGAGGGTATGCAGTCCTCTGGAGCTGGAGTTACAGGTGGCTAAGATCTGTGATGTGTGTGCTGGGAACCATAACCCAGGAGTTTGTAAAACAGCAAGTTCTTTTAATCACTGAGCCACCTCTCTAGCCCCTCAATATTTTAGTTTTAGAAAAAGGAGTTCTGTGTGGTAAACTGCTTTCCCAATCTCCAATCTATCCCTGACTTAAAACTAAAACAGACAAAAGGACAGAGACAGATAGACAGAATCTCCACCAACACTGGGAAGATGGCTTTAGTTTTGAGACCCACTAGGCAACCTCCTGGGCTTGAGGCAGAGCACTGTGCACCGGAAGACTTGGGGACCAGACAGCCGAGCCATTCACATTTTATAATTATTAAGGGGAAGGAATTTGGAAAAGACCAATAGAGTTTTATGAATTTTGGGAATACTGTCAATATAGTCACTTTATTATTTTGTGTAGCATCATAATGCTTTTCAAGTACATATGATAAGCAAGGCCCCTTTTTGTTCTCTTATTGAGACTCTTCACCCTTCTATCCCATTGACACCGCGAGCTATGATTTACTTTTAAGCTAATGTACTTACTGCCTCTTATTCATGACCACACTTCCTGTACATAATGTCATCAATTTTGGTCTCTGTTAAAGGAGAAAAGGCCCCACAGTGCTTCTCTACGCTGATTCCTTATTTCTGTATTTACTTCTATAAGGAGCGGCTTGGCTTGATGGATGCACTGTAGCAGCCCCAGCGACCAGTCACTCAGCTTGCTTTTCTCTTTGTTTAGCTGATGGTCTCTGTACCTGTTGAGTTGTAAGGGTCCATATGTAACTGCGTATTGAAACTGTTGAAGCATATGAGTGTGAACTATGCTTGCTATCATCAATAACTTCTACTGACTAAATTCATGTACCGAGACTTGAATTGGTGAAACTAAACATAGATAGAGATTAACAGAAATATCCGTGGAAACCCTCTGAGCTTTTACCCCAGAGTCCCTGAAAATATTCTGTCAAAGACATTTATTACTGGTATCCAATATGGAGTGAGCACATACAATGTTCAGAGTATGATGCAACTAAAGTACATGGAAAACAAATGGTCATGCTTTCAGACAGACATGGAAAGCAGGATTTGGGGGGCTGAGCTTGCAAGGTCAGGAGACAGACTCTGGGTCTTGGCACTTCTGTTTCATGTGGAGACCCGCAGTTAATATGGTTGTTGTTGAAACTTAAAACAGTTGTATTAGCAGCTTGATTGAGAGGGGAAGAGACCTAGAATAAACAAAAGTATGTGTTTTTGAGACGGCCTAATTGTGTACAGTGTATTTCCTCCCCTGGTGCCCTCCAATCCATCAAACAGAAAAACAGACCGATTTATTGTATTAAGGCATATAAACTGTTAGGAAGGTATAAGTCGCCAGCCAGCCAGGGGGTGAGAGGGTGGGAGGGGAGCGGCTGCTGTTGAACAATTCTCCATTGTTCTGAGGTTACTGCATAGCTGCTGCTTGCCTGTTGCATTCAATCGACTCTGGTAAATTCTCCTTTGGAGCATAAGATGGCTAACTTACACCTTAAAAAACATTCCTTGCCTGCAGTAGTTGCAGGACCCCCAGGGGCCTGGGAAAGTTCAGCTTTGTGAAGGGAAAGAGGTCCCCTTTG
>NW_022196903.1:138216135-138239279 GCF_008632895.1 Mastomys coucha | reverse complement strand
CCCCCCCCCCCATACACACCAGTCTGCTATCTCCATCCTTTACTCTGCTACAGCCCAGAGAAGCTTCCAGGCAGTCAGAGCTAATTGCAGCTCGCTCAGGAAAGTCTTCATTAGTGTCGCCCGCCACACATGGTCACCAGATGTGTGGCCAGGAGGGACAGCAGGGCGAGGCATCCAGAGGAGAGCAGCTAGGAGATCCGTTTGAAAGCTTCCTAAGCCGCCTTTGTTTCCAGGTGTATTGTGTTAGAGACACGGGTGGCTGGGGACTTGAGGAAGATGAACCGCCTTCTAGTTCAGTCCTGCTCTGGGCTATGAATGGGACTCTTTGTTCTCTTCAAAGCATTGAGACTTTGTTGGTGACTGTCAATGGTGGAGATGTTTCACTTTCTTTATGAGAGGAAATGAAAATGTACTGTGTTATCAATGTAGGGCTATCTGGGATTTGATAACCCAAAATTAGAGACTTAGTTTAAGACATCGGCTGAGCTTTAAAAATCGTATGTGTGATTTCTAAGAGAACAGTCTTCAGGGAAGGGTACATGTCACAGTTGGTGGTGTGTGTATTATAAGAACCATGAGGAACATGAGTTCAAACCCCCATCTTCCATATTGGAGGTAGCTGCGATGGCTTGGGTTTGTTTCGCTGATGTTACAGGGGTGGAGACAGGAGGATCCTGGAGCTTACCAGATAGCAGCCAGCCAGCCTGGCCAATGGCTGGGTTTCTGGCTGGCTATAGACCTGTTCAGAAAACAAGGTGGACTGGGATTGAAGACTATAATTTGGATTCAGTCTCTGGCCTGTGCAAACACAGACACATACGCGCGCGCGCGCGCACACACACACACACACACACACAGAAACTTGGTTTTGTTTGTGTATTTGCATGTATGTGTCATGCAGGCATTTGTGTGAGAGTGTTCATGTATGCAGGTTCATGTGTATGTGCCTACTTGATCTGAGGTTGATCAAGTCTTTCCGAGCTATCCGTCCCTTTTCACACTGAGGTAGGGACTCTCTCTGAGCTCAACATTTAGACTAGTCTGGCTAGTCAGTATGTTTTCCACCTCTCAGGGTTGGGATTCCAAGTGGCTGCCATCTCTGCTTGGCTTTTCTGTGGGTTTTAGGATCTGAACTTCAGTCTCTGCTCTCGTGCAGCAGACAGTCTCTGGCTGAGCCATCTCCCTTGCTTCATAAACAAGCTCTTCAGATTACAAGTGCCACATGATTGGAAACAGAAGATTTCTCTATAGCATTTGTGCTCTCCTGTTAGGGATCTGTCTGTCCAGCCACGCCAGACACGAGATGCTTCTCATACAGTAGCACTTCCGTTATCTGCAAAGAGTGCTCACTCTGGGCACTGGAACTTAACTGATTTGTATGTTTTATTTATTGCTAAATTTTCTGCAGGCTAGGATTTATTATCCCAACTCTTGAGAGATTATACAAAGTCACAAGAATTTCTGTTTCCGAAGTCTCGATTGCCCTCTTAGACTATGCTCAGCTGCCTCTAATTTGCACGTAGATGATTTCAGAAGGCCACTGAGATCCAACTTTGAAACTTCTGGTTCTTCAAAAGTTTTCTGATACTGTAGCAAACTGAAACTTTGAAAGTGACCCCATGAACTGGGTTACCATGGAGAAAGCCTATGAGCTTTAGGCATTGTTTTTCATTTGGTGTCTGAGTTGATACCTTAAAAAAAAACCCTCACTTTGGGATCATCTTGTACATTTCATTGTACTTTTTATAAGTTAGATATAATGGGGCTGGAGAGATGGCTCAGCTTAGTTAAGAGCACTGGCTACTTTTCTAAGGACCTGGATTTGATGTGTAGCACTCACATGTTAGCTCACAGTCATCTGTAACTGCAGTTCTAAGGCATAGTATGCCCTCCTCTAGACTGTCCAGGCACCTGGCATCCATACTGTAATAGACTTATATGAAGGCAAAATATTCATGCCTTTACATAAGATAATTTTCACAAAAGTTAGACTCCACTAATCTTGAAAATGTAATTTAATAAATGATGTGTGGAATCACTCATTCTCAAGCCAAACATTCTCGAAGACTGCTGGAAATTTCACTTGTAATTCTAAGGTATACCTTATGACTCCTTTGCCTCGTCTTGTAGTAGAATTATGAAGGAACTTAGGAGAAAATAAAAAAGGAAAGAAATTAGAAAGTGAGGGGGAAGGAAATCAAAGAGGATGGAAGGAGTGAATGTGGTCAAAGTCTGTGATGCACTCGGAAGGGGTCATCTGACGCCTGACAATGTGGGCAGCAGGTGTGCTTGAGTAAAATATTGAACAAAAGGATATGCTAATATAGTAAGTTGTGACAAAAATAAGTTTCAGACTTTTTGAAGAAATAGCAAGATTAGTTTCTCATTCTCTTGAAAGGTCCAAATTTGTTTTTACTCTGCTTTGATTTTAACATTTTGGAGTCATAGAAGCATTTTAAATTTTGATAAAATTCTTGGGCATTCTTATCTGTCTTTATCTCTGTGTATTTATATAAGCAGGTTCATGTGTATATGATTGTGTGTGTGTGTGTGTGTGTGTATGTATGTGTGTGTGTGTATGTTTGTGTGTGTGTGTGTGTGTGTATGTTTGTGTGTGTGTGTGTGTGTGTGTGTGTGTGTGGAGGCTGGGGATCTCATCAAGTGTCTTCCTCAATCACCCTCTACCTTAATTTTTGAGCCAGTGCCTCTCATAGAACCTGAAAATCAAGGACTCTTTCAGGCATCTTCTTGCCTTTGCCAGACATTGCAGGCACTGCAGGCCAAGATGCTGGTGTGGATGGCTGGGGCTGAATTTAGATTTTTACGCTAGTGTATCAAGCTATTTCATGACTGAGCCTTAATCCCCGATTCTTAGTATGATTCAAGGTCTCTTAACCATTGACTTCCCAGTGTTGACGTCCATGGGCCATGCTTTCAAGTTGATATGAATGGCCTAGCTGCCATGTTGATGTTTGTGTTCTGTTCTACTGCCTGGGGGCATGGCGGTACCCATGGCCATGGAGATGTCCATTGTCTATGTGGCTACCTGAAGCCATGTTGATGTCTTTGGCCTGTGCTGAACCCAGAAACCATGTGTAAGCCCATGGTTTGTGCTGGTCTCTACCTACAAAGGGCAAGGAAGATTCTTCTGCAGTAGTAATAATGACTTCAGACTCACAGTTAAGAATGAGAGACATAGAAGGCTCCTATAAGCCCTCCACCCCATGAAACAGTCTAGACAGGAAGCCATTGAAGGAAACTCTTAAAAATTGTGATAAAGACGCGGAAGTTAGCTTTCCACAAGTGTTGGCTTCTGGCTGGTGTGGAAGGGCTTAGTTTTCTTTCTTAGCTGGCTTCAAGGGTTTGCCATGCTCTGGTGAGTATATGGGCAACATAAGTTGGACTTGGTGGGTTTTATTTCTTCTTCCTTTGTTTTAGGGGAAGTTATAAAGGTAGGGGTAGTGAACCTAGGAGGACAGGAAAGAAAGTGAATGAGGTGTGTCATATAAACTTTCCAAATAATCAATTTAAAACACTAGCTTCCAGTTTCTAAATCCCAACTTACTTGGAAAATCCTGATATTAAAACAGAAAGGAAAGGGATGAAACAGTGTAAACCTTAATGGTTCAGACAGTGTGACCTGCAAAATCAGTTCCCTAAAGATGGCGGAAAAGAGGAGAGTCACGGAAAGATCCTTGAAGATGAAATTTGCTCTCAAATATTTAATTAAATAGAATTAGCCAACTCTACTAGAGCAAAATACTCATGATGGCTTGTCTTCTGTCCGTTGAAAAGAAGACAATTCTCAACTGGCATATCCTGAACGCTAAGGCGCCTCTGCATCTTCTCCTTGAAGACTTTAAAAGCACGGGAGCTTATAATGGGATATTAGAAGTCAGCAGTGAACATTTTTTAAAAATTGCAGTCAGCTCAACTCCACTCAAGAGGTATGTTTGTATTAATAAGGCGAAAACTGGGTTCAAATGCAGTTTTATTTAAAAACAGAAAAAGTATCTGAGGCTCCTTGGCTCTGAGTAAATATTCCATTAAGTTACACTAAGTGTGTTACGAAGCTGATGAGACTTTCTGTTGATTTTAAAGGCATTATGATCAGTCAGTGAGCAATATAATCAATAATAAACAGCATAAATCTTCAATTAAGAATGCCAGTGCTCTGCAGGGAAAAGCATACTTTGATCTTCCTCCCGTATCTCCCGTATATGCGAGCAGCTAGACATCATTGTCACTCACAAAAATAAATGTGGTCATTTATTTTTAAATAAAATTGATTTTACTTCTACATAATATCCACTGATACATAGACCGAGACACTAACCATTCTTGCATCTGTGTGAGGTGTCCTTTATGTTGCTTGTTTTAGTAATATATATCAGACATATTTGAAACCCACTGAATAACATGAAGTAGCTTTCTGCTACTAATTAGTGTGGCTGAAGTTGTAATGATGTCATTCCGAAGGGACTTACAAATGCATCCTCATTCCAATGTGATTCAGACGTTAGTCTATAGTCATTATTATTCACTTAAGGCACTCTGGTCTGGGCTCTACATGTAATCCAGCAAAAGATGAGGAGATTTAACTTTTATTGTCATGATTTAATATAGCAGATCTCTTGGTTATCATTCTGGACTAATCCAGGGATTGTAGCAACTTCTCAGAGTCTGACACTTAAGTTTTAAGTCAATCTGTCGATTGTACCAGTAAGTGGCTGAGGGGAGAAGCCTCTCTCTGCTTGCCCTACGCGATAGTCAACATGGACTGCTTTCCCTGTTCAATGCTTAGTTTAGTGTCTGATTTACCTGTTTGGCACATGGCTACTTTAGAACTCAGATCCACTCCTCTTGATGTCCAGTGGTGCCCACTCAGATGTGTCTGCCCCTTCCAATCACTGGAAACTCCCCATGATGAGCAGAGTAGGTAAAACTTCCAACCTCGAATGATCTTCACAGAACAGGAAAAGTATGAACTTTTTCTTCTTGAAACAGTGTCTCATGTATCTCAGGCTAGCCTTGAACTTACTGTGTAGCCTTGGAACTTATGACCATTTTGCCTTTATTTCCTAAGGAACATATAGATACTTAATGATACTATAATTATGATATTATGTAAGTTAAATCAGTCTTACAAACACAAATATCAGATGTTTCCTCTTATTTATATACCCTAGATAATATACACATATACATACACATATACATATATATACACACACACATACATATATATGTGTATGTGTGTGTATATATATATATATATATATATATATATATATATATATATATACACATACACATAGTAGAAAATGGACCAGGGTAATGAAGGAGACTAATTGGAGGGGAAAAGGGAGGAGGGGTAGAGAGTAAAAAGTCAATAAGCTTGAACACATGATCTACTTCTGTAAATATGCCCTTATCATATCCAGTGTCATGTGTAACCAACAAGCGCTAATAAAATAAAAATATGATGACGGTGGACACGGTGCACAAGTTTGATGGTGCAGAGGCCTAAGATGGAAGCATCAATGTCAAGCAGCTTAATTAAGTCCCTGTCACTGCCTAAGCCTTGGACATCACAGAATGCTATGGTCTAGGGTTTAGGAAGACAGGAAAACAGCAAGAAATCAAGGAGATGCAAGAAAAGTAAGAAGGCACAGCTGAGAGTTATGGAGCTGTGGAGTTACAGTTCAGATAGGAAACTACAAATATATAAAAAGTGTTATCATCTATTAAGCTTATGCTTATGGTCCGAGGGGGGGGCGTCTTACAGATCTAGCTTTTCTCTTTCAAAAGATGCCTCAGGATACAGAGTAGAGAATTCACTTGGGGGAAGCAAGGCTGGAAGCAGGATTTATCTGCCTAACTCTCATCAGTGGTCCAGGGGCGAGAGACCACAGTCAACAGGAAGTTAAAGGCAGACTGCATGCCTAATGTTGGAAACAAGGACTTCAGGCAGATTAGCTGTCATGCACTCCTAGGGATCCAAATGGGAATCTGGCATATGCTAGGCAAGCGAGCTGCATGCTCACCCCCAGGATGGTCAGTTAACCAGTAGATGGATGGACATGAGGCTAAGGGTCTTCCACCTAAGCCGGTTTTGATCACTCGTGTTTTGCTTTCATATGATGCATCTTTAAATATTCCATCTACACTTCTAAACATACCAGATCATATGAGCCAGACAACAACAAAGAGAGGATCTCAGAAGCCAAGGGAGAGGTAGTTTGAAGAAATAGTATTTGTAGAAGAAAGCGTCCACTGATCGCCACCTATCCACTTTATTCATGAAAGGTTTTGGTGCACTGGGCATGGCCAAGTATTTAATTAGAAACAAATTTGAGATGTCCCTTGAAAATTCACACTATCAATAGGTTTATAAGTATAACAGCATAGAAGGAAGTTTCAGAATGATCTTGATTTAAAGTGAACCTTTAAAGGTTTAGTTATGAGTGTTTTCTTTGTTCTTATGGTCTCACTACTGGTCATGTCCTGTGGCCTGGTGCATGTCTCCAGTAGCAAGCTTGTACTCTCCATGGCTGTCACATCTCCTAAGTGGCGAGATGCCATTGGCTCCACTGCAGGAGCTGCAGAGAAGTCTAGGTGCCCAATTTAATGTTCCCGGCCAAGTTAGCATCCTCCCAAGATCCGAGCCCGGCGTCCTGAGCCCGGGCCTCAGCAAAGTGGGATTCTTTTTCCTAGTTTACTATTCAGTTACAATCCGTGATTTTCCTAAACTACTTTAGAGAAGAAAACTCACACACATATACACTCATATACACACACTCACACACACATATACATATAAGCATACACATACACACAGATATGCACACAGACATATACATACTCATACAAACATATACATATACACACACTCACATATACAAACATATACATACCCACACTCACAATACAAACATTTATACATATACACACTCATATACACACACATTCATACATACACACATGCACACACACACACACCCATATTCAAACATACCCACATACACACATATACACATGTACACCCATAAACACATACACATATATACATGGACATATACACAGATATATACACACTCAAGCATACGAATATATATACATACACACTCACATATACACACATATACACATACACACACTCACATATACGCACATGTACACACTCATACACACAAACATATACATCTACACATACATATACACACATGTACATATACACATACAAACATCTACACATACATACACATACACACACTCATACATAGACACAAGCACACACATACACATTCATACATACGTACAAGCACACATATACACCCATATACACTCATATAAAGACACACACATGCATATACATAGACACAGAGACACACACTATATATACATACATATACCTATACACACATACATACATATATGTATACACACACATACACACACACACACATTTGTATTTGCCTTTGGGTTTGTGACAAGTTCAAACTATGTAGTTTTAGGCTGGCCTTGAACTCCTGCTTGGTGATCCCCTGCCTCGGTTCCTTAAGGGCAAAGAATGTAGACTAAAGGCCACCACTCCAGCTGACACTTCTGAAGTTCATCTCACTATATGACTGGCTGGCCTAGAACTGTGGAGAAAAACCAGGCTGTCTAGAACTCATCGAAATACACACACATCTGCTTCTCAAGTGCTGGGATTAAAGGTGTGTGCCGCTATACCCAACTACAATTGATGTTTTGACTAATAGAGTTACTTTTATACATGTTCCATGACATTTTCGAGGAAAATATTTGAAATGATCTCAGCTTTTTCCATGCATATATCCTTAGTAAATATTAGTAGGGTATTTAATTTTTTTGTTTATTTTGTTGCATATAATTTGCAAACAAAGTATGTCAGTAAGTTTTTCAAGAAGGTGTATATTTTCTTATTACAGTTAGACTCCATAAGCCTTACTCTCTCTCTCTCTCTCTCTCTCTCTCTCTCTCTGTGTGTGTGTGTGTGTGTGAATTAATCTGAAAGTTGGTTAAACTTCCATGTATTTTCTGGAGTTTGTCTTAAATATACAGATTAAGTAAATACTACATTGAAAAGGGAAATGTAGTAGCTTTAAGAAAAAACAGAATAGCCATCCAAGAATGGTCATGGGGCAAGTGCTTAACTATCTTTCCCGAGAGTATGTTTGTCTTAGACAGCTGCCTGTTGCATAGGGAACCTAGTACTCATGAACCTACCAGAGCTTTGAAATTCACACTTGTAACTGGTTAGAATCCACATTTCCATATTCCATTGAAGCCACACAGTCTTTGTGGGATTTGATTTGGGAATGGCTAAGCCTTTACGTCTCTGAGTATTTTGAAGGCAAGCATCGCCATTGCCCTCACTCAGTCCACAGAGGACCTACATGCTTGTTCTGAACACAAGCTTACTGGTCATGTTGAGGCCCCGAGTCTTCATGGATCCTCCTGGGTGGTGACTGCCACCTTCCGGTGTGGCCGTAAGTAAAATGTTTCTGCATTTAATTTATCTAAAAATGTCTTTTATTAAGCTCTTCTCCAGCTCAGAGGGTCCTCTCCTACCAAACTTCTAGGAAACGAGAAACCTTGGGACAATAACACCAGTTAAAATGACTCCGCCAATCTTCAAGGCAAAATTGTCTCTCTACTGTGCAAAGCATTGTGGCCAGTACTGGGAAAGGACAATGGTGACTGACTGTCAACCAATACAGATCTTTGTAGAATAAAGGTCGAATTAGAATTATATGGTGACCATGTCCACAGAGCTGCAGAGGTTTCCTAGCTGTTCTTTTGGATGATGACACCCGGCTCCCAAACATGGCTCACACAGTTGCTTCTGTGCCCTATGATACATGTGACCCTCTTGGCCCACCTCGAGCTGCTCTTTCCCCAGTCATGGAACTCTCTGGTCACATGCTTTCCTCAGCAGTCTTCTCGTTGTGGCATGCTCAACATATGAGAGGCTCTCTTACTCTTTGCAGCAAGTTCAAGTCATGTTCTGACTTTCTGCCTCTGGGTGATGCTCCCAGCTCCTATAAAGGGTCAATGTTGGGATCAGCTCGGGGTTTTTGTTTTTGTTTTTGTTTTTTATGGTGTTAGAATCTCACAGAGCCATGCATCGTGTGATTACTTTCCATATCTAGGCCTGAACTATACCAACCACAAGAATGCTGTCTCCTTTCAGTCAACCTTGGATCACCAGTGACTTGATCTCTGCACCCCACACTGTGGGCCCTCAGTAAATGCCTGTTTACAACAAGGTGGATGGATGAATACCATGATTTCCCCGAGCGAATGGATTCAACATGAAAAGCCCTTACAAGGCAGCATGGGATTTCACAGAGTAAATTCCCACGTCTAAGTGGAGACCTTTTGAAAAAGGTTGCTTTTCTTGTATTGTATGGAAACATCTGAGGCTGAAATATGGTTTATCAGTTTGGATGGTGAAAATCTAACAGTCTAGGCTCACTGGTGTCTGGAACTCCGTTGGTATGCGACACCCCATTAAGCACTCCAGTGAGTCACCCTGGACATAAGTAACACTTATCACTATTGCATTAAGACACTAGTAAGGACTCCAGGAAGGCGAAAAACAAATCTTTGAATGTGCGCATTGAAATCTCCAAACTGTTTTTTGGTTTGGTTTTGCTTTGAAGAGATACTGAAATGACTGGAATGTCTTCAGGGCACACAGGCCTCACTGTGGAGGACAAGGTTGTCATGATCCTCAGAATGTGCAGTTAGGAGCATTTCAGCATTGGCTGCATGAAGAGTGTGTTTGTGTCATTGTAAGTCTCCATGTTGTCCAGACATTGGTGTCTTCCCTGCAGGCTACATCAGCACTTGGGGCTTAGAAAGAGAACAAGGCAGCACCAAGGTGGAAGAAAACAGCTTCTTGAGAAGGAATGGGTGACCCTGTGATGTCTGGAAGCATGGGCCTTCAGTGCAAAGCATCTCACATGGCCACGCAGGCCGTCTTCCATGAACTTCCCTCTCACAGGCAGATGCGGATCTCCACCCTCACTGTCTTGTCTTACCACCTTCCCAATGGCCTTGTGACATCATCGGGTGGGTCCTTACTCTGTCACTTGCTCAAACAGACCCTTCTTGGGATAGAGAGCACGGTCTGTGGGCTTGATGCCAGCGGTGTCCAGCACGCACCATAAGCTAGCAGTTGTTTGGCTGTTTTCTGCAGGGCAGATCTCATCTTCTTTAATCCCTGGTAATAATAAAGCTTTTGTCATGTTGGAAGGGAAAGAAGAGCGGCGATTGAGAATGGCCTGAGAGGATGACTGTGCGCCTCTCAGGTCCAGCAACAAGAGGAATACAATGATGGCCCTCAGAACTACATATGGTCTTCCTTCCGAGGGAGTTGATTAAGCAGCTCCGGATGAAATTGAAATCCTGTTATTTGACCTTTGTCTGGCCTGGGAGGGCTGCAATTCGCATAACAATTTCCTTTTGTTCTTTGTTTGGAATTATTAATCCAACATGAGCCTCGAATTAATCAGGGGTAGTGCATACTACGTTTCTAATTCACGGCTCCGCTGCCTGTGTCTTTTTTAATTAAGGCCGAATGATAGCAGGCCTTCGCCCTGATTGCCACACTTACCAACCACACATTGAGGGATGAAGAGGCCAAGCAGGCAGACGCAGATTACTTCAAGGTTTTCACTTAATTGTTTTCTTCCTTTAAATAAAAAGCACTGGCTGTACATTGAGGCCAGGCTGGGAGAGGACCTCTGTGGCTGCTGCTTGTTTTTGATTCTGGGGGCAGAGAAACTCAGGTTAGGATTAGTTCCTACCAATTGTCCAATCTACAGTTTCATTACTCATTAAAGTACACCTCATGCTTTCATGAGGCCTGGAAGTTTGGTGAGTGTTGGGTCCTATGTCAAAGTTCTTCTGCATTCTGAGGCTTTCAGTAAGGGTTTTCCTCATTGATTGCTCAAGTCATTAAGAACTAACCAGGGTGTGTATGAATCCAAGATCTGTACTATACTTTTGTATCTTCTACTCTGGCCTAAGGGACTTGCCTTTTGAACGATCACCGAGGGGTCTGGCCTATCCAGTGTGAGAGCTTCCAGGAAGAACTTTCTGGAATAAGTTTTGAATTGCCTCTTCCCTCAACTGCTTCTCATATCTTAAGAGGGCTATGTTCAGATATAGGTCAAATGATGTTCTGTGAAATTATATTCTGACTTAGAGAGTTCCTAAGCAAAAACTTAGTAACTAGAAACACTGGACAGACTTCAGAACACTTTTGAAGTGAACTGGTAAGGGTGAATCTTCTCTTCAGATGCCCAGAAGTTTAGAAGTAATTGAGTCTTCACTGCACGTGTAAGTTTAGGTATGGACAGAAGTGCAGAGCCTTGTGAACATAGTCAGATAAAGAAATAATAACAAACAACAACAAGATGCTGGGCCACGCAAACTGGAGGATAGCTTTTGTCTCCCATACTTACATGCCTATTTCAAGGTCAGGGTTTGGTGATTTATCTACTTCCCTGCCTGACTTACCTACTAGATCTCTAATGGGTAGAGAGTTGCTTTATTATCCATTGACTTGGGGATGACGAGCCATTTAATTTTCAGCCACTATTATGCCTCAGACAGGTTTCCTGTCACAGTTGTCAATGTCCTATTATATGAATTTTTGTCCTTTTATTTTTTGAAATTAAAATACAATTATATCATTTTCTCCCTTTTCTTCTCTCCATCCCTCCCTGTGCACCAGCTTTGATCTCAGATCCATGGCTTTGTATTTCTTTAATTGTTTTTTTGGGGGGTAGAGTAAACACACACACACACACACATACATATATATATATATATATATATATATATATATATTCATATGTCTATAGATACAATCTGCTCTAGTCCATGTCGTGTTGCTTGAGTCTATGATTTCAGGGATAAAGTCTCCCTTCTTCTCTCAGCATTTCTTAGTTGCTTATAGTTTTTTGTGGTTGAGGCCTATGAGATTTCCCTTTTCTACATTAGCATGGTTTTTGGTGACATCCTTGTTCACAATGTGTTGATGAGACTTCATGAGGATAGCTTCCCTGACATTTCTAGGAAGGAAAATGCCACAGCCAAAGTTTTGGATCTGTCAGAATCATCCACAAAAGAGGGCCTTCTACCGAGAATAAGATCCTGAACGGGGAGTCAGGACCCCACAGGTCAGGTAATAGCTCTTTAGTTAAAATTGTCATGTGACTCCGATGTTTCATTTTCCTTTCTACTGGTGGCAAGGTTCCAGGAAAAAGCAAAGCTGCCTCCTACTTCTGAATGTACATTGTTCTAGTATTTCCATTGTCGTTAGAAGCTAAACTCTGATGTGACAGGCATGTTGACAGTGTGGCTCTCCTTCCTACAGTACTTTCATTTCTTTATTGATCAGACTTCAATAGGACAATCAAAATTGTGGAGCATCAAACATGGAGGAAATCTGCTTTTTAGTTTGTAGTGTGTGTAAGTGTGTGTGTGTGTGTGAGAGAGAGAGAGAGAAAGAGGGGGGGCAGTGAGAATGTACTAAAGAAATTTGTGGGAAAAAAAAGGAAAAAAAAAGGAAAAAAAAAGAAAAAAAAGCAGATGGGTAGAGGTTCAGAGAGTTGGCGGCATGATGGACGACTGACAGGAGCAGAAAGGTTTGAGCATGCATGCAGGCTAATGAGCAGGAGTCCATGGAGCAGGAGACCAGCTGGGAGGGAAGTGATGAGGCTAAGTCCTTAGTTCATCAGATCAGAGAGGATCCTACTGGATCATACCCATTATTGGAGAGTTAGCTCCAGGCAGAGATAGAGGCATGATCTCTGGCCCTGCAGGGATGTTATGTTGCAAGGAAGACTAAGATGTGGGAGGAGGGAAGGGAGGAAGGAAGGGAGGGCATCTGAAAGTGATAGGGATGCTGGCAAAAGAAAGCAGTGATTATCTAGTGCTGCCATGAGGGGTTAAGCAGAGGGAGAAAAGACCACAGGGGCTCTTGGGTAGTGTTGGCAGCTGGGGTATGGGTGGGGCAGAGGTTTCCAGCTGTGTTCAGCTGCCCAGGGTAGATTAGCAGAAAAGATAGACTATGCAGTTGATTCAGGATGGGGATTTGGGCAGAGAGTGAAAAAGGATGAAGAGCAGTCCATATTCTTGATGCCACCCTGCTCTGAGTAACTTCTCAGACTAAAGAATAGTCAATCTTCTTGATACCGTGCTCTGAGTAACTTCTCAATCAAACAGAAAGGTAAAGTGAATTATTGACAAGGGAAAGAAATGGAAACAGAGTAGGAAAGGCCAGATGACATCTCAGTCAAGCACTCTTTCCAACACAGTTCCTACTCAGCTCGCCCGCCCTTCAACACATTTTGCTATTTCCATCAAGATGATTTTATTGAGTCATCTAGTGAGTTATAGGATGAGAACATTTCTTGTAAGGATTACACAAAACTCAAAAGTAACCCGTGTTTGGTGAGGAGATTCCCATTTTACTGTAAATGTCAAATCTGTAGAAAATCTAGAAGCAGAAACCCAATTATTTATGAGCAAATACCCTTGGCTTTTTGAGGCAGGTCACATGGCTTTGCTGTCTTTTTCTCCTGGCTTGGATTTATCTGCTCTTTTCCAATCTTTGGAAAAGGTTGATAGCTCTAAACAACCCCACGTTTCCAAAAGGCACTTGCCAAACTCTTTGGGGTTGTGATACACCCAGATGGTCCACCTGCTTTTTGCCTTCTTCCTTTCCATTTCTGCAAATGTTATTACCAAATATAACAAATTTTCCTCCAAAGTCATTAGAGCCCATTTGGCACCTTCTCTAATCTGTGCCACTTGTTACCTTCTGATTATTCTGTGAGGGGATTGAGTTGTCTTGTTGCTAACGGCCAAATGACCAAGGGATTAATGTGTTTTCTGTCCCTGGCCAATTGGTTTGTAGTCAGTAGTTATTTATGGGGAAGTCTGGGGCCATTGGTTGTCAAGCATCTGCAGCTGTACACTTCAGACTCCTGAGTCCATAAGCAAATGTAGACTTACTTTATCATGTTTGGTTGTATCTCTCCCCACACTGATTAGACAATCTGTTGCCATTTATGAATGAGTTTTTGAATTCACAATGTGGCTTGGGATTCTCTTTAATTATTTGGATTCCGTGTGGCAGAGGACACAGTGGTTTCGATTCACACCATCCACTGGGGGCTGCCCCTCCTGTCACTAGTGACAAATTGCTCCTGGAGAGAACAATCTTACGTATTTCCCACTGCATGTCCGCCAGGCCACTGTGCCTGGCTCAGCTGCAGAGCCGAGGACCCTCATGGAGACACTGACGAGGGTGCGGCCTTGGCCTCTCTCCCTCCAGCTCTGCTCTTTTGGACATAAGGTAGAGATTACCACTAATGGTCTGTCATCTCGTAGGAGCTCCTCCCCCTGAGCTGTGTCACTGTGATTTCTTTTCTGCCTCCATTGAATGGGAGTCTTTGATGTCACAGGAGAGAGTGCTGTTTGGCTAACAGTCCAGAGACTGCTTCCTTTGAGCTAAGCACCACAAGAAAACAAACGTGATCTATCATACTTCATTACCAGCGGTCCCCCTTTTGGGGTGCCTCTGTCTCTCTCTTTTTTTAATGTCAGAGTTTTCTCCTGACAGGAATCAGGAAGATATGTGTGATTAAGAGCAGTAATAATGTGTATTGCATTGTATTGTAAATGACCTTCCCAAGCCTGCTACTTTATGGTCCCGCTGGCATTGGCTCCCCAGCATTTCTGACGACTCGGTATATACAGTGTATTAGCGCAATGGAGATCATTATGTGGCCTGTATTTGAGTCATTTTTATTTAAGATGCCAAACAATAAGCTGTTGATTGGGGGAACAAGAGGCGAACAATAATGTTCTGTGTCGTATAATACACCACCATTTTCCAGCTTTGCTTCAGAAGGGCCCTCTTCATTGTTTTTGTATAAAAATGGTTCTTAGGAGGAGGAATATTTTGCTGAGGTATGTCATTATTTTGCAAATTTCTATTATCTCATCATGTTGTCTTCATTGTAAATTGCAGCTAATTAGGAACCTAGTTAGAGCCCCAGCTTTGAGGCCGGCTTTTCTGTGAAAAGAGCCCACCGATTACCGCTCTACAAGAGAGGAAGGGGAGAGAAAAAGAGATTAATCCGGTTACCTAGGCGACACTCGCTTCCATCTGTGAGGAACAATACATTTTTGTTTCCTTGGCTCAGTTCAGATCTGTTTTGTTTAGAGGGAGAGAGAGAGAGAGAGAGAGAGAGAGAGAGAGAGAGAGAGAGAGAGAGAATGAGAATGAGGAGAGGCCTAGGAAAGGAGAGACCTAGGTTCTCACAATGCTGAGTTGTGTCTGGCCCAGGCTTAGGGCTTGATTTCTCTGCAAGTTAGAGGTCTCAGGAGAGTGAGAAGATGAAAGAGATAAACTCCAAAGGTCAGGACCTCACCATACAAAGCCAGCAGTTTTACCTCCGAATCCCCTCCCCCAAAGTACTTAAGGGAAACAATAGTCCGTGGTTCTCAATACCCTAGAGTTCCTGTTTTTTAAAAAAACAAAACAAAACAAAACAAAAAGCCATGGTGAATGTGAATTTTAAAACTTAGTTGAAATTTTATAATGAGTAAAATAATTGGTAGTTCTAAGAATCTACTTGAGAGTCTAATTTTGCCCAGGCAAGTTAATGTAGACTTTCCTACTTCCTTTTTAAATTGAAATGACTCTCCCAGTGACTACCTTTCCTTTTACTGTGTGGTCAAGCGTAGTTGAAGGTGTACTGTGACTCTCTAGTGAATAAGGCAAACATACTGGCTCTGCTTAAGGGTCCCTGATGACTTAGTTCCAGATGCCTGTGTCACACACTAGAAATTCAAGTCCTGAGGAGGTAGCCATTTCCCCTGTTGTCCCCTTATAGAGGGACTGCCTGCTGCCTGCTTCCTTTTATGGAAACTTCAGAGGAAAGACTGTGGAAGGCTCTGAAGAAGAAAGAGGCCGGTGAAAAGGCCGAGGAGAAGAAGTCGACATTTGCCCGTGAATTGGCCAGATTCCCGTCACGCGCACGACATTGGTCCCAGTCACCATGCTCATGAGTAGGCATTCCTATGCAGGATGACTCAAGATTGAAGGTGGCTCCTAGAGAGGCATGCAGGCAGGCCTTCCTGAGACTTCCTGATCCATAGAGGCTCAGCTTAAGCCAGGGCTCTGGCTCTTCTTACCCCATCCTACAGAATCTGTGTCTCATGCCTGGGGATATGATCTCAGTTCTTCTTCCAAGTCATGTTCCTAAACTTTCAAAGGCACAGAAGTTCTTGCCCATTTCTCATGTCTCATTTGAAAATGGAAAAAAAAAATCAGATTATGGGATCTCCTGTAGCCCAGGCTACATATGAACTTTCTGTATGGTCAGGGATGACCTTGGGTTCTTTATCTTCCTGACTCCTATCTCTAAGAACTAGGATTGTGGGTAGGAACCACCACACATACCCAGTTTTATGGTGATATAGAGTTCAAATCCAGGGCTTCATACACGTTAGGCAAGCATTTTAAAAATTGGTCTAGCCTGATGCCTTGTGTCCTGTTGGGCTACTCAGAGCACTGACATTCTTGATTCTCTGTACTATTTGGGTATAAAAATAGGAGTTATAAGTAGTCTCAGCAGTCTATAAGAATGCCAGAGTTATGGAATTCTAATTTATTATAGTGTTCATTATATTTTATGGATTAAGATCAACAATAAAATGTTGGCTCACATCCCAAACCCTATGCCCCCCCAAATGGTCTTTTATTTGTTGAACTCTTTCTACATCAGACGAGCTTTCCTTCTCAGCCCATGGGTACCTCACGTGGGGCAAAATGCAGAGGAATCCAGGGGCAAAGATCTGCAAGGGGAGGCTCTCCTAGGACCCTTTCAGTGCACAAAGGAGAAGTGAGCAGCTAGCACATTTGTATCACACCTCAAGCAGCGTTGCCTAGGGACCAGGAGACCTGTAGCTGTGTGAGCACACAGGTCTCGGAGAGCCTCCTCCCTCTGACTGGTCAGATAGACCAGGAGACCTGTAGCAGTGTGAGCACACAGGTCTCGGAGAGCCTCCTCCCTCTGACTGGTCAGATAGACCAGGAGACCTGTAGCAGTGTGAGCACACAGGTCTCGGAGAGCCTCCTCCTTCTGACTGGTCAGATGGACCAGGAGACCTGTAGCAGTGTGAGCACACAGGTCTCGGAGAGCCTCCTCCTTCTGACTGGTCAGATGGACCAGGAGACCTGTAGCAGTGTGAGCACACAGGTCTCCTAGAACCTCCTCCTTCTGACTGGTCAGATACTGTCTTCAGTGCAAATGCACTGGTTTAAACATTCTCAGGCTGATTTGGCCTCTGCGGGGACTTGACCTCTGTGCCTCTTTTTTTCCCCCATGAAAAATCTTTAAATCTACACAGAAATATGGAGAAGTTCATATGGCACAAATTCAACCCTACCCAGGAAAGCTCTCTTTATAGAAAAGCTCTGACTCTAAGGCTCACTCACCAAGGGAACATCAGGGCCTCCTTCCCTCATCTTTGTGGAAAGCTAGCAAACCTAATTCATGTTCCCAACTGAACTGGAGTTATGTGGGACTCAACCTCTCTCTAAGGTCTGTGCATCACTAGACCTGGAGAAGGTGTGGAATTGAAAGGGCAAACATTGTTTACCATGAACAAAACAGGTTTGTTCCTTCTGTGTAGAACAGGTCTTTTACCACTGATGGTCAACTTTCTGTAACATTGCAGAGGCCGATGAGATAACAGCAGATCATCGTTAACAGACAACTGTGGTCCTTCTTCTTTCCTGGTAGCTTCAGGATGAATTTAACACTTTCCTGGAGCAGAAAGGGTGACCCTTGTCCCATCCTCCCTTCCTACCATCCCCCTTCTGTGTTCTCCCTTTGGAGGCAGTAACTTCTAATGCTCTGCCCCTGAAATGTGGATCGGAATGGATGGAGAGGGTGCCACCTGCTGATTTCTCATTCTACAGCATGTCTCCTGTAGTTTGATGGCTCCTGAAGTTTCTCAGAGGAGTTCTAGGAATACCTGCCATCAGGTCAGCAGAAGGGAACCTAAGGGGTCTTTGAGAGCTACAGTTCTATTCTCAGTGAGTGATCGGTTTGCTGTGACAGCATTCAGGGACTGATTATGAAACACTTTCAATCATTCAAATATTTTCCATGTTAACTTATTAATTTCAGAAGTACTTAATTATGGATCATTTGCAGAGCTTTCACATATTTCCTTGTATGATATGAGATAAGCTATGTGGCAGTAAAAGGGAAGAAACTTCTTGGTCATGTAAAGTTTATCTGCAGTTTCATAGTGATTTCACCATGTGGGATGAAGTATGTCCAGTTAATCCTCGCACTGTGGGTTGGCTAGAAAGTGGTATCATAAATGTGAGTCTCCATTCTGTCTGCGGTGGATACCTTCATTCAGGTGGCCCTGGCCACTATGAAAGGAAACTAGCTTAAAGAAACATAAGCTTTGCCTTGTCCGATGAATGACCCACTTATGAACTAAGTTAAGATATTCTAAAAACTTCCCACTCATGTTTTTCCTGGTGATGCTTGAGAAAATCTCGTTAGTTTTTAAACAAAATTATTAGAATATTAAAAGCTCACACAGTATGAAGAGTTAGGGAATTTGATATATTTAGAAAGTCTATGAGCACCTCAGTATTTAATAGAAATCAAAGTAAGCCATAGGAGTAATTGTCTATTTAATGTGATTATATCAGACAGACAAGTTTAATTTTGGTCATACTTGCCTCAACCGTTGATGATCACATGTCTGTTTTCCCATAGTATTACCTACCCACTTGCCTTGTATACATGTGGCTGTCCCTGACTGTGAATGTATATGTCTGATGTGATAGAGCTTTCTTATTTTCTAAGGATGTAAACTATGCTTTATCTTACCAGAACTGTAATTGAGCCCTTTGTGGTTATCTCTCCCATTTCCCTTCCCTTCTTAGCTCCCTGATTTTCACATGTTCTGTTATCTCCTCCACTAGAACTGCTAATTAAGATGTAATTTTTAAAGATTCCCAAGATGTGAGGTGGGCTGATGTGGGCTCATGCAAAGTCAAGCTCCTCACTGATTGAGGTTTATTTGAGTCTAATTGATGTTCAAGAGCAATGGCTATTAACCCAGGCCTCCAGTGCTAGAGAGATGCTGTTTCTAGTCAACTGAGGCACGAATAAGGTTGCAGGCAAATCAGAAGAATGGGCAGCAAAGGAGTTGTTACCACAATGGGGCTGCTCTAGATTTGGGCCAGAGCCGTCAGCGTCTCAGCTACCCTATTACACAGAAGCTGTTAACAAAATGTATGTGAACTCTCCCTGTTTGGAAGAAGTAAAAATGAGAATAGAAGCCAAGGAAGGAACTACAAAATCACAACCAGGGACATTTGTGTGTACATGAGGTGGATCTGTGCATGTGTCCCTGTGGGCATGTATCCTACATGCTAGTCCATGTAACTGCATGGACATGGTTTTCTGCTTTATAAATCGGCCAGTTCCCATAGGCCTTCTGCAGATAAGTGGTCCTGTATGGATGAAGCCATATGATGATCTGAGCAGTTTTACAGCTAACACACACTGGTATCTCTTGACACCAGCTTTTTTTTATTTCCTCTCTATTAGAAAGTGCATATGAGACTTCTTTAAACAAGGGGCAATATGATTGGCAACCTCATGGCCACCAGGGCTTATTCCTTTTCCATTGTCCATTGCTACTATTTTTAGAATATATTCTGATTTCTAAGGAACAATGCTCTAAGAGATCGGAGAGGCAAGTTACTTCTCTTTCTATGCTTGGAAGTTAGACTTTGGCCTTCATTAGCTCACCCACTGGCCTGTTTGTCTTGTTGAGGCTAAGGGGCTGCTACCCCACCTGTCTCTCTGTCTCTATTTATGTGATTTTTTTCTTACAGGATTCATGCTTTTTAGGATAGAGTGAAATGTGTCATTCCCAACTACTTCATTTGCACACTCCTCCTATGATTTGATGGCTTTAGCTCATGTCTCACCTGGACCTTTGCCTTTGGCTGCAGTCAGAGCATAGGCTGGAGTCCTCTCAAGGCCTTGCTGGGCTGGGAGTACAAGAACTGCAACTTGGTATCTGCCCTCTCAGTGGGGATGGCTTAGTATCTCCCCCTTTGGTGAAGCCCTTATGTGGTAGTCTCTTGCATAGCAGCTGACCTCTTCCAGAGGGAGGAGGGTCCTCCTGAAGACCCAGGTGGAGGTGGTAAGATGTCTCCTAGTCTACAACAATATCTCCACTATGTTCTATTTGCCATAAAGCCTAGAAGCTGTAGGTAGGATCCATCTACTCCTTTCCAGAGGCCAGCTCACAAGGTCTCTGGTCTGGGAAACACAGTTGATCAGGGAGCTGTCTGTGCAGACTGGCTATCAGGCATCTCTAATGCATTAATTTATACTAGTTTGGGGAAAGAGACACTTCAATAAATTAGCAGTTAATCTACAAGAAACCAAAACTAAAAGCTTCTGAAACATACCCCTGAAATCCAGAAGGTCTAAGAGAGATTTTTTTTTCACTTGATATTAAATTGTAGAGACAGACTGGCTGGAAGAAATAATCCTAGGGTCATGAAACCTTAGGTTCCCTTCAGTTCGTGCAGAAGCTTTAAAAAAGCAATTGCTCGGATTTACTTCAGTCTCTCCTTGTAGGTTGTCCATTCAAGCTTCCTCAACACTGAATTCCCCTGACTGACATAATGAGGCTCTATCCGCTAAACCTGTTGTTGTGTCAAAAATCTTCTTGAAGTGTCTTCATTTACATATTTCTAACATTGTGGAAACAATCATAATAGCCAGTGCTGTCAGGTCCATTGTAGCAGGCTTTCAGTCTCTGATTGACAGGGCTAATAATTGATACTAGGGGTCTATCTATTAGAGTTGTTGTTTATTTGGCATTATATTCAACAGAACAGGCACCGGGAATCCTTGGAAATGTTACGGTAAACGTAGCCATGTATTCTTCGCTCTTGTCACCGTCAATGGTTTGGATCAAACTGTCCCTAAATTAGTCAACTGGAAACAGAACATTCTTCATCTTTTCTTTGGGATATTTCTGATGTCTAGAGTCATTTTCTCTGTCATTATTTCAGCTTTGTTGAGTGGCAGCTATACTTCCGAATTTCAAAGGAGTTTATGCCAAGGAAGATAAGTCCTCTTTTCTTTGCTGTCCCTTCTTCCTGACGGCCGTGTAGACTCTTGGGAATCTGACAGGTAAGACGCTAACTCAGATATACAGACTAGAAAGCTCTTTAGCCTCCCTGATTCTGACTACCTCTACCCCCTCAGGTAAGACATTTTGTGAATCAACTAAGCATAGTGGAAGAATGGCCAATAAATACATGTTGGTGATATTTTGATTTTTTTTTTTTTTTGTATTGGCTGTGGTACAAAGGAATACAGTAGATTCAGGCTGAATTGTTTTATCTGCTTGGCTGGCCTAGATAGCAACAGAGAACTTGAGGAGGGCCTAGCTAACACAGCTAGGTCTAGGCAGGTCTGCCTGTTTTCTTATGGGAAAGGTGTTCAGGGTGAGGTCCTTCTGCCCATACAGAACCCAAGTGTATCTGTGCTGAGTGCAGACTCTGATTGACTCTATAAGGAGGACAATGAAGTGAGCTTTGTCATGAACATTCCCAAGCTTCATTCTTCTCACCTCTCAGTCTCTTGACTGTTGAACTATTTATCACCCCATATATGAAAAAAATGTTTCTCTAGCCAATCTCCTGCTTTCATACTTTTTCTGATAAAAAGATAAGGACTCTCCATTTGTCCCTAGGAGTGACCGACCATCAGATGTCCCGGGCTTTCCGTCTACCCTTTGCTTCCCTTCTGTCAGAAGACTTTTGCCAAACATTTTCTGAGAAAACAAAACTCCCATGTTAAGATGTGCAAAAGTCCCAAGTTATACTGACAGTGGTGTAATGATCAGGAGAGAGACTTGCTCTAGAATCTACAGGTTATCTCTCTCCCAGGAAGGAATCTTGCCACCTCCACAAAGAACCCTTTACCTACAACTTCTCCCATCCAGATGTGTTTCCTATTAATGATTACTACAAAAGCCTTTGACATCAATGGGCCATTTGCAGCCCATCATCCACTAGGCATAGAACAGGTCTAGAATGAGCCTCTACTAAAACAATTCCACATGCAGATAGAAGATTTAAGTACTTCAATTGTAAAGAGTTTTCTGGGTTTCCTACCCACATAGGAAAAAGCATTCTGAAATCCAGTGGCTAAAAGTTGATGCTTGCCATAAAACAAAACAAAATCGGTTTACAGATGTTCTCATGTGTATGCTCTCTTCCTTTTAGTGAAGTTTCTCAGATGGCAATTTCAGTTTGCATTGGTTACGGTGGTAGTCATGTCTCTGGTACAAGTCCTTCATTCAGAAAATGACTCTCTGGTTCTTGGGCAGTATTGCTAGGCACTTGTGTTGATTAATAATGGATTCTAGTGAACTAAAATGAGGAAAACAGCAGAATGGAACACACCTGTAATCCTGGCATGTGGAAGGAATCTTGATTTTGTTCTCTAAACTATAGAATTTACCAGTGAAGGTGTGGGGGGATTTAAAATATCACAAGATATTTTAAATCACATATTATAAGTGTTAAAGATAATGGAGGTGCTAATTAATTTTTTCGTCACCTTGATATAAACTGGTATCATCTGAGATTGCCTATAGACAATACTATGGTGTGTTTTCATGTTTGATGACTGATATGGGAGGTCCTAGCCCACTGTGGGCAGTGCCATTCCCTAGGCAGGTGGTCTTGGAGTGTGTAAGACAGCAGGCTCAGCAAGCCATGACAGCATCCAGTATACAGTGTTCCACTGTGCCTCCCTACAGTTCCTGCCTCTAGGTTCCTGCCTTGAATTCCTGCCCTGACTTTCTTCAATGATGGAGTACTATGTAAAGCTGAAATAAACCTTTTTGTCCCCAAGTTCCTTTTGGTCAGAGTGTTTATCAGAGCAGTGGAAAGCAAACTAAGACAGTGGGCTCATTAGTATTTTCCATGTCTTATTTTGTGTGTGTGTGTGTGT
>NW_022196903.1:138212468-138216028 GCF_008632895.1 Mastomys coucha | reverse complement strand
GAGAGAGAGAGAGAGAGAGAGAGAGAGAGGACTAGAGTCTTTTAAAGAAAAATTTCCATTTAGTATAGTTTTTCTGATTGGTTAGCATTCATATTTTTCCATGAGTGCCTTTATAACTCTTTTGAGTTTCTATAAGGCCAGTAATGGCCAGTTTTGCTTTCATTCTTAATCTGTGTCCTCTCTTTTTTCCCCCTTGGTTAGACTAGCTGTGGGTTTGTCAATTTTATTGATCATTTTGCAGAGCCAACCTTGCTTGCATTGATTTTTTTCTCTTGTTTTCTATTCTGCTTTACTGCTTCTCACTCTTGTCTTTCCTGTTTTTCTGTCGTTGGTTTGCTTTATCTCTCTATTCCTTTTATATTCCCAAATGGAAAGTACAGTCTTCAAAACTCAATATCTTTATAATTCTCCACAATAAGTAGTTACTACTATAATTTTCCCTTAAGCACTGCTTTAGCTATATCTTATAAATTTTTTAATGCAGTTTCCATTTAGCTCACACAATTTCCTAATTTTCTGTTATTTTTTCATTGATTAACAGGTTAGTTAGAAGTGGGTCTTTATTTCCAGTTACTAGCTGACATCTTGCATTTCCTCTTATATTTTTGGTTTCTAATTTAAACCTATTTTGACCAGAAAATGTTATTTTTGTATGATTTCAAACTTTAAAAATTCAGCCGGGCGTGGTGGCGCACGCCTTTAATCCCAGCACTTGGGAGGCAGAGGCAGGTGGATTTCTGAGTTCGAGGCCAGCCTGGTCTACAGGGTGAGCTCCAGGACAGCCAGGTTCTATACAGAGAAACCCTGTCTCGAAAAACCAAAAAAAAAAAAATTCAGTAAAACTTTTCCCATTGGCTTGCTACCCATCTTTTGTTTGATCTAGTTTCCTTTCCTCCATTACTTTTTGTGTGTTTTTCTTTTGTTCAACACACACACACACACACACACACACACACACACACACACACGATACCTAAGTCTCATCTATTCTCTATATCATATGGATCATATATTTTTAACTTCTTTCTGTTAATATTTATTGAGTTTCTATACCACATAATTAATGCTTATTATTAAATTAGAGTGGTTTATAAAACTGTTTCATTTATTATGTGTCTCATCTCTGTCCTAGAAAGTCATTTTGTTTGTCATGTAGTGTCAGATAATTTCTTGCAACGTCGGAGACTTCACTCCCTTCTTCACATTCCTCCTTCCCCCTCCCTTTGCTGAAGGTGAGATTCTTTCCTAATCTATTTTCATAAATTTTCATTTTTCTTGCAGTCATTTAAGTATCCTGTACCACTTTAGTCAAATTTTATATCATTTTTTAAATATATTTTCCCAATTGTAGAAATTTTGTTTGGTTGTCCACTTTTCATTGTTTATGTGACACATTCCAGCACCATCTTGTACTATTTCCTTTCATCATTAAAATAGATTTTCTTTTCATTTCTAAACATTGTTGGAACAATGAATTCAGTGGTCCTGCCTGCTGACGGTGAAGTTGGGCCCTCTCAGAGATGCTTTCTGCCAACATCTTTTTCTTATGCTTGTTACGGTTTCCTGCATCTTTGTATGCCTTGCCATTTTTGTTAGAAACTGGACAGTTTGGCGATGCGTTACAGTCACTCTGCCTTCTGAGCTCTTTGTCTCTCTACATCTCGGGAACTGTTGTTGATAGCTGTTTGGTCGTTGTTGATTTTGCAGATGCTGCTGTTATTATCTTGTGTGTGTGTATGTGTGTGTGTGTGTGTGTGAATTTCCTCTTCTGCGGATACTGATGTTTCTGTTTCTTTTTTGTTTTAAATTTTTTTTTGCTTCTGCCGGGCAGTGGTGGCATATGCCTTTAATCCTAGCACTTGGGAGGCAGAGGGAGGTGGATTTCTGAGTTCGAGGCCAGCCTGGTCTACAGAGTGAGTTCCAGGACAGCTAGAGCTATACAGAGAAACCCTGTCTTTCTCAAAAAAAGACAAAAGTTTTTACTTAATCTTTTTCTTTTCTTGAAAAAAAAAATCACTTCTTAGAGCTTCCATAAGAGACCAGAGTAACAGCATTATGATTGGTTAAAGGAGATTCTTAAGGGTGTTGAACCAATAAGACTTCATTCATTCATTCATTCATTCATTCATTCATTCATCTGTCTGTCTGTCTATCCATCTATTCATTCATTCATCCTCACTCATTTTGATCCTATTGCTTATATACCTACTGGGTATCAAGCATTCTTCTAATCCTGGAAACATAATTAAGAGAAAGAAGGATGGTTGTCTTCATCAGCTAATCCTTCAAAGTAACAAACTCTCTCCTGACAGTCTGCTGGGAACAGAGCTCAAGTTACTGAGAATAAAGTCAAGATTGAACCAATGGATCAAAGAAGGGTTTAGATCTGAAGGAGAACTTGGGGTTCACTAAGCAGGAAGAATTTGACTCACAGAGAAATTTGTAGTGCCTGCATCAGGGGAAAGAAAGCCACATTAGCATCAGGGGCTCCATTTCATGGGGCTGTGCAGAGGGTGAGGGCTCGCTTGGAACTAAACCTGTTGAAGAAGTAGAGAAAGGAAACTTGGTGCATATCCTTTCTGGAGGACACAGCTAGACATAGCTTTTTCTAAGAGGCCATTCTGGTTGTAGATGGAGCATAGAGGCAGGGCATTAGTGGCTGAGAGTAGCCCAAAGCACAGTGTTACTGTGCTCTGAAGAAGATATCCTGGAGCTGGAACAATATGGAGATGATGGTTATAGATGCTCAGAGTAGAATTTGGGAGAAGGTGAGTTTTCCAGCCTAGTATGGATGACTGTGGACAGGGAGGGACCAGTTTCTGTGTGAGGTGTGGCCTTTGAGCGAGTGCTGAGATGGGACGCTGTCATCTCTAGCTTCCCGACCTTCCCCTACTCTCTTACTCTCCTGTGCATCTACTTCCCATGGGCATTTACATTCATCATGTCTCCTGATAAGTATCAAGTGTATACATTTAAATGTCCCATCCTGTTTAATCTACCATGTGACTAATAAAAAAGTTAATAGACACTAATTGTTGTCAACTTTGCCAAAAGACTCTCACAAATCTTGTTAGTTTCTAACATTCTGTTCATCTTGGAGTCTTTAATGTATCTCAGCGGGGACTGCTTGGAAGCACCAGGGACTGCTTGGAAGGAAATATTTTTGGCAGCTCTCAGGTCAAACCATAGCCACTCTCCTCAAAGGCTGACTCTGGATGTTCTGTAGGGAATAGCTATATTTTTGCAGTGTTTTTTTTTTTTAAACTTTGTGATCCAATTTTTCTAGATATTTTCTCCATCCAGTTATGCCCATTTGTAGAGTACAACAAACTTTAGAACAACAGTCATGCATATGCATATGGACACATCCATACAGCACCTCCCCAGGTTTTCCATATTAGTCTGCGATGGTTTGGGAAACTGATGACAGAACCTAGTAGCCACAAGGTAAATGCATTAGCCCATGAGCTAAGAAACACTTGCTCCTTAGGCAAAACTTTGTGTTTAGATATAAATTCAACATATATATGTGTGTGTGTATATATATATATATATATATA
>NW_022196903.1:138208752-138212458 GCF_008632895.1 Mastomys coucha | reverse complement strand
TATATATATATATACACATATACATGTTTGTATATGTATATATATGTATATGTATATATATTTATTTGAGTAACTCTACCTTCTATGCATATTTAGATATAAATTCAAGAACAGATATACATTTGAATAACTCTACCTTCTATATATGTTCACATACCTGTTGGAGAGAGATCGGATCAATCAGTCAAATTAACAAAAAAATAATAATTCATACTGTCATTCTTTAGACCATGTCATGTGATTTTTACTACTGCTTCTTTAATATGTGTGTGCATAGCACACATGTGTTGGGAGGAAGTTGGGAGATGATTCGAGGAAGTGGCTACTCCCCTCTCACTGTGCACACTCTGGAGAATGTATTCTGGTTCTCAGGCTTGAACGCAAGCACCAACACCCACCAAGCTACCTCTTCACCCTATGGGTTACTATCTTAAGGTGCTGTTTATTCAGTAATAAACCTTATTTGTTGCATTGAAAGGGACATGGTGTGAAACAGGCCTTCACACCACTGTGAGGTGAGTGTATTTGCCTGGCACCATCTTGCTGACCTCCTGCTTCATATGGTGATTTCTCTCAGTTCTCTGGTTGAATCCACATGTCTCTGAACCCTACTTTTATTCATGTCTTGTAAGTATTTTAAATGTCCCACCCTGGTCTTCTGTTGCTCTTACTTTGGGTTAAACAAGTGTTTTATTTTTATAACTGACTCATAAAGAATTCATATACTCACATTAGTGACTAAAGGCTAATGGATACTCTTTATTAATTGCTAGTTTTTATTCTCTCTCAAATACAAGTGGTCACCCTTAGACATGAGTATTCCCTGTGATCTATAGGAGCTAGTCTAACACTTGGCGATATTAGATACTAATTTCCTCAATTATTCTATAATACTAATAATTAATGCCAGTATCAATGAGTTATTTAAGTCTGTGCTGTCTCTTTTCATTTTGATCATACTTAAAATGTTGGGATTGTTCCCAATGTCCTAAACTCTCTTCTATATAAACTGCCTCTTCCAATCTCCTATATCCCCAAACCCATGTCATTTCTTGGAATTTTTCATTTTCTGTATTTATTTGAGTGGTTGACATCAGTATCCAGTGTCTCTCATTGACCATGGCCAAAACAGAGTTCTCCACTCCCTACCCACCTTCCCTTCTATTTGTCTCCTCCATCCTTTAACAAGTGGATCTCCGCTCCAGACCCACCTGCCCTTTGTCTGTCTCCTCCATCCTTCTAAACAATTGGATCTCCCAGATGTTTTCTGAACTTGAAAATCTTTAGGTTACTCTTGAGTCTCATCTTTACCTAGTCTACACCCATTCACGAAAACCTTCATACTGTGGAGAAAATAATGCAAACACAGCCAGCTCTCTACATTTCTGTGGCATTAGTTTACCTAGGCCTCCATTGCCTCTCTTTGGTATTACTGTTATTAACCCTTCAGTTTCTCTGCCTCCATTTTCCTACCTTTTATCCCTAGCAAATCATAGCCAGTCTGTGCTCCTCACTGTGTGACATGAAACATCCCCCATTTTCTAAAGAAAGAACTGTCCAATAGATTCCGTCTTCTGTGTTACTGTGTGTCTTGAGATCTCCTCTGGCCACCACTTCTAAAGCTCCCTCCCCCCATTCTGTCCTACTGTCTGCTACCCAGCTGACCCATCTGTGGTCCAGACTCATCCATTTGTGCTGTAGACAAGCAGGCTTGCACTGATGCTCATGCACTTACATAGTCACATTAGACCATGAGAATACAGCTCTACCAGCCTACACAGAATTTCTTCCTGTCAGTCATGAATTAGCTTAAATTCATGCCAGTGGAGAGGCCCACCTCTGACCATGCAGTCAAAACAACGGCTCTCAATCATATCATTGTAATTCTATTCCTGGCAGTTATCAGCATTTTAATTTTGTTCCCCTCCTTGTGTCCCTTCCTTGCCATCACATCTACATCTTCTATGATAGCACCTAGCATTGAGCTGGTTTTCAATTAAACATGTTACTTCAATAGTTGAAATTAGCCTTATTAACTCTAAGAGCAGGGAAGTTCTGCTAATGAACTGGAATATGCTACACTTTGTACTTGAGAGAAGAGCCTTCATAATTTTTTTTAATAACAGACAAAAGTGATTTTTTAAACGAGTCTTCAGCTAGCACAAAGGGAAACTTAAAGGATAATTCCAAGCCTTGAATTTGTTGGAAAAGAGTAACATCAGAATGGAAGGTCCAAGGTTAACTCTGTAGGTCTGCAGTCCAGTTGACGAGGGCCACCCTGAGGACCTCATTTGACTATGGTAGTCTGTTACTTCAGCATTAAAAACAAAAGTCACTCTTGGCCATGAAGAATAGCATCCTTCCAGCTAGTTGCTTAGTATCTGTCAGTTTAGCTATGTTGGTTGATTGACTTTAGTTTTTACTTTCTCCATGGACTAACAAATCACCCATTTGATGAAAGACTTATTTTATTTTCCTTTTAATACTATATTATACTTTGTGCAATAAAATCTAATGGTTATTGTTGTTACATTATCACATTAATTTGATTGATCTTGATAATAACAGTGATTTGTACTTAATGAGTAACTAAAGTGATGCAAGGTCCTGCGCAAAAAGATCTGTACTTTATTCGAGTGTAGTTATGTCTTTTTTCTGTAATCTTCACGAAAACAGGGATTTTGTTGTGCATCTTCCTTGAGATTCTAAAATCACTGTGTTGTAATCAAAGGCTTCAAGGTGGATATAAAGTAGTGACATGCATATAATAAGCAGTGATCAAATAAAGCAATTATCTTTTCATGTGTCAACCAAAATACATATGTTCTTACATGTCCTCTCTCTCTCTAGTCATCTCTGTACATATGTGTGCTCTCATTACAATGATTAATGATCATTTCTGCACCAATGATCCAGTTTTCTCATGATACCTTGTTACTCACCAGAATGGGTGCATCTCTATTCTATAACTGTCAACACAGTACATGTGCAGGAGCCATGTTTCCCTCTAAACACCTCCAACCTTTCTTGCACTTCCAAGTCTTCTAGAATCTAGCCTTAGTTTAGAGGCTCCATTCCTAGAAAACTCTAACCGACTGATCAAAGGATGAGCCCTGTGTTTCCACGGAGGTACTTGGTATTCCCTATAGCCCCCTCTTGTCCATGTTTACTCTTGTTGTAGCTCTTAGCCTCTGTGTGTGAAAGGAACCTCATACTTGACTCTTGTTTCCACAAGCTTCCATAAGGCAGGATTTGTGCTCTGTAATCCATCCATCTATTCATCAAGTCATTCATCCATCAATTCATTGATCCATCATCCTTTCATCCATCCACCATCCACCCATCTACCTATCTATCCATCCATCTTTTATCTATCCATCCACCTGTCCACCTGTCCACCTATCTATCTATTTTTATACCTATCTATCTATCTACCTACCTATCTATCGTGTGTGTGTGTGTGTGTGTGTGGTGCTATTGCTAGCACAGTGCTGGCACATGAATTGTCTTTAATAAGATACTAAGTGCATGACTTAGTCAGGATGCAGAGGACACACTGAGGGCTGTGCTATTGAAGCACCACTGAGGAGAACTCGGCCATTGTGCCCTGCTGCTCTGAGCATGTGTGTCCAAGCTGCACCACTGAGGAGAACTCGGCCATTGTGCCCTGCTGCTCTGAGCATGTGTGTCCAAGCTGCACCAGTGA
>NW_022196903.1:138201772-138208502 GCF_008632895.1 Mastomys coucha | reverse complement strand
AGGAGAACTCGGCCATTGTGCTGCTCTGAGCATGTGTCCAAGCTGCACCACTGAGGAGAACTTGGCCACTGTGCTGCTCTGAGCATGTGTCCAAGCTGCACCACTGAGGAGAACTCGGCCATTGTGCTGCTCTGAGCATGTGTCCAAGCTGCACCACTGAGGAGAACTCGGCCACTGTGCTGCTCTGAGCATGTGTCCAAGCTGCAGTGCTTCCTGGGAGTTCAACAAGTTGCGCTTGGAGCTTTGTGTTGTTTTGGTTGTGAAAATATTTTTGCTTAATTTTTAGTTTGTTTTATCTTGAAATAAATTCAGAGGAATCATGAATTTTTGTTTTAAAAATAGCACCTAATGCTCAGAATGAAATAATTTGGATAATTAATAGGTTAGGACACAATTACACAGCAACTGGTTTGTAAACTTTTATTCATCATCATCTATAGAGTCAAATCTGTGTATATATACAAACATGCACACATAGATACAAACATGTATGTATCTGAGTGTAAAAATGCATTACATCTGTATCTATACATATGTTAAAAGTGAAGGCTTCATTCATTCATAACATTCTATGTTTAGTTCTTCATAGATTAAACATCAAAATATGATTTTGAATTAATATTATTTAGTACATTTATTGAATGATTTATATCAATGCCTTCCTGATGCTGATACTGAATTACTTAGTGAATGTTCATTCAGTTTCTCTATGGGAAGAACCTTTCTGAATAACTAGCCTAACCTCTAATTTTTCAGGTGGGAATCCCCTATTCTCTCTTCTGCAGGGACTGTCCATGAGACCTCAATTATGAGACATGGGATTTAAAGACACAGCTGACCCCATGGTTATTTACATTACACCAGGACAGCACATACTTTCCATTTCATGATAGATATGTGAAACTAAACTCATCGCCAGAAAGTATGGTTTGAGCCCTGGCACTATGTAACAGAGAAGGCTTGCCTTGAGGGGCTCACAAGTACAGGATGCAGGATGCTCATGCACACCTGAGCATCATACTCTGCCTTCAGATCCTCTGCACTGGTCTAAGGCTGAGAGTAGGACACTAACTGTCAACATTTTAAAAATGGATGCCATAGGTCTTAACTAAGGGGCATATAGATGTGATAAAACACCACAGCCAAAACCAACCTGAGAGAAAAAAGTTTATTTGTCTACACTTCAGTGAAGACAGGGCAGGACCTCAAGACAGGGACCTGGAGGCAAGAGCTGATGCAGGAACTTTGAGTACTGGCTTGTTCCTCATGGCTTATTCAACCTTCTTTCTTATAAAGCATCCAGGACTACCTGCCCAGGGTTAGCACCACCCACAAGGATCTGGGCTCTCTCACCTTGATCATTAAGAAAATACACAGGTGAATCTTCTGGGTAACTTTTCTCATTTTACATTCCATTTTTCAAAATGACCGTAGCTTGTGACAAGTTGATCTAAAACATGTAGGCACACCACGGGCACTAACAGGACCTTCAGAAAGATGGACTGCAGATTCCATTGTGTACTTGTTGCTCTTCAGTAGCTCTCTTAAGATCTCGATCAGGACACACTTGTGGTTTGCAAGCACTACAGAGGGCTGGCACTGTTCCATATAGCACAGCCAGTGGGTCCCAGTGCTGTCAGAGGTATTGATTAGTGGCTCCTGAGTATGCTATGTGGCTAACCCAAATTGAAACGTTCGAACTTGACAGTGGATTCAAGGTTGTCTGGGTTTTGTTTTTAATTAACAATATATTACTTTTATTAATTTCTCTGTTAACTTATTCTATTCTGTCTATATTGGGTTAAATAAATTTTAAAAATGTTTTGTTTTTTTTTCACTGTTTTACTTTGTAAAGTATACTAGTTAGGAAACAAAGTAAAACCTCAATTTATGCAGATTTCTATTTTACAGTAGTGTCTTAATGTAGAACAAACTTTAGAAACTGTAGCTCACCTGTACTTTCTCACAGACTATGTCCTGTTGTGCACTTCTGCCTCATTCAGAGTGGATAGCCACTGAAGATGCTCAAGACAGCTCTCCCAAGACAGTAGGGCTGGGAGACCTCTGGACATTCCTGAATGGAGCTATGAAGGGCTGGGAGACCTCTGACATTCCTGAAGGGAGCTATGAAGGGCTGGGAGACCTCTGACATTCCTGAAGGGAGCTATGAAGGGCTGGGAGACCTCTGACATTCCTGAAGGGAGCTATGAAGGGCTGGGAGACCTCTGACATTCCTGAAGGGAGCTATGAAAGGCTGCAGACTTACCTATGGTACCTTCCTCCTCTATGTGAATGGAGCTATGAAGGGCTTCAAACTTACCTATGGTTACCTTCCTTTCCTATCACCACATCCTACGCAGCTAATGAACACTATAAAGGATCCTTTAAGACACTCGTTATCTTTATCAGCAATAGTTATCCCCCAGACAGAGCAAGAGGCTGTTTTGAAGTGCCATGCTGAGGCTTCTTGCTTACTTCTGTTACTCAGATGGAATGACAATACATGTAAAGGAATGAGAATACTATGGACTATATTAAGAGGCCCTCAGTGGGAGTACATGCTCACAAAAATGAAGTGATTTCCTCAAAGGCAGAAGGAAGGAAAAATAAATCATTATATTTTATGGCATGTAAAACATATTTATCATCAAGTAATAACTTGATTTGCGTGAAATTTTAGTCTTCAATATACTCAAGGAGTATACTGAAAAAGCAGACTACAAGATCTTAGAGGAACAAATGCAGCAGTCAAGTACTAACAGATGCTAAGAGTGGCCATCATAGATGGAAGCCAGAAAGATATGAGAGAAAATTTTGATGCAAGGAAGGCTCTCTTCTAAAAACAAAAACAAAAACTAAGACATAGGATTAAACTCTGCTTTTTAATTAGGCCAATTTACATACACTTTGTCTTAGATTCAATGTGTATTGGTTCTAAGTAAAATGAAATATGTAACATGAAAGATAAATCCCCATAGTGTAAAATAAAATTGAGTGAAATTTTATTGAAGTGATGGGGGAGGGCCATAGAGAGATGAATTTTACTCTCACCTTTCATCAGATGGTGAAAATGAGGGTTCCTTTAATTGATAAGATGTGATCATTCAAGTATAAGTTAAATTCAGATGAGCTGGCATGGGTAAGGAGAAGGGGAACCTAAATTCACTGGAGGAGAGCAGAGAAGGTCCTGTGTGAAGCTTCTAGACAATACGTGCCGAGGGCATCCAAAGGTGAGCAAGTGTCAAAGTGTGTGGCTCACACCTGTGATGGCATCACTTTGTGGGACAAACTGAAGAAGGATTATCACAAGTTCAGGTCAGCCTGGGCTCTAGGCAAGCTTTGGCTACAGTGAGAGAATGATTAGGTCTTAAAAAAGGAAAGAGAGGGAGGGAGGGAAGGATGACTTCTTCTGCACTGGGCAGAGCCTTAGCACTAGGAGACCTCAAAGCCCCACCCCACAGTGACACACTTCCTCCAACAAGGTCACACTTAATAGTGCCACTTCCCATGGGCCAAGCATATTCAGACCAACTTACATATCAGAAGCCGGTGGTAACACTTGGGGGGGCCTGATGGACTGTCTCCAGTCTTGGTGTAGGGGTATAGGGGTGTAGGGGCCTAGGGGTGTAGGTCTTGTGTATGGTTAATGTTACCTATGCTCCCTATTATTAATGCCCAACTTTATTTCCTGCATTAAAAATAAATCAAAGGGCGTTGTAGTGATATTTTTGATTTATTTGCTTTTGACACTGGCTCCGTTTGGACTTGATTTTTATTTACGATGAAGACATAAGTGTTGAAATGTGCAGCATGGCACTCTTTGCTTTATGAGTGAAAGACAAATTTTTGGACATTGAAAATATCATGATTCAATCTGTTCTTGGAAATTTACCAAGCATGCTTTGCAGAGGTTGAAATTCTACTTCAGCACACCTTTGGGTTCTTAGCAGAATTTACTGAAAATTAATAATAATTTTATAGATCACATGCCCTGATACTTTTTATCCACTAAAGTGTCATTTAACTTTTAAAATCCAAAATGCACAGTGTGCAAGCTGTCCCAAACTTGTGAACAGGTTGTTCCAAGTTTGTTTGGAATTTAGAATTTGCAACACATTTTCCTACAAAAATAATGTTGCCAGTTGTGTTTGAATAAGCCAGGACAGCCCCAAAGGAAAATCATATTTATTCTACAAGTTAATATATGGATTCAATCCTACTTTTTAAGATGTATTTATTTTTATTTTATGTATATGAATGTTTGCATGAAGGCATGTATGGATACCATGGGAATAGTTAGGAACACTTTCTGTTTCTGCAGAGGACCCGGGTTCATGTCCTAGCACCCATACTAGGATGCTCACAACAATCCATAGCTCTAGTTCTACAGGATCTGATGCCCTCTTCTGGCCTCTGTGGATATTGTATGCACATGGTGCACATGCATACATTCTGGCACACATACAAGTGCACACAAAATAAACAAGCAGAGACATATTTCTTTTAAAAAAGACTGTCTTCCCAGGAGATTACAGGCTGCATCAAGCTGATAATTGAAATTGATTATCCCAAGTTCCAAGTCTGTTTATCCAGCCGTTTGTGTTCCATAGTCTCCTATGGGCAGAGCTCAAGGGTGAGCACACACAAACACATGAGCTGCAGGAATAGCTCATGTCCAAAGCACATCTACTCTGCTACTGGGTTGCGCTCCTCTGCTTTCAATAGAAACACTCCTGTGATTTTAGTCCAATCAGTTTTATCTCCTTGCAGACTAGACTATGAGACAGGGAGAAAGTACCAAGGTGTCACTTTTAGGCACTATTTCAAATCCCAAATTCACTCTTTCTCTTGTGAGCTAGCTCTAATTCTATGTTGATGATCTCATGAAACATTGGAAGCCATTGATCAGAGTTAAATGGATTCATGTCAAATAATAAATGACAGATTTTTTTTTAAACACAGATCCTATTTTCTTATTGTTGTTCCTCTTTCCTATACCAAATGATCCTTGTTCATAGATGAGTCTAATGCTATTCAAGGTGGATGATAAAGCTAAATACAAAGTTTAGTATCAATAAAGAGTGGTATGTTAAGTCATGTGGAGTAAGAGCTCATCTTAGAGAGTCTAAATTCCATTTCTTCTAACTCTTTCCATTTTCTCTCCTGTTTGCTCTGTATAATTATTTATAATTTGTAATGATATTTAATAATATACATGAACTAATATGTAACTGATTAAATATATATGTATGTATGTGTATATATGTATATATTTGTGTGTGCATATGTGTGTGTATAAATATAACATATATATACATATATATACATATATATACATATAATTTGCTCTTGTATCAAAGTTGGCATTTTATCTTTTTAAACATGTATATTAGCAGTATATTCTGAATCTTTATAAGGGGAGGGGAGATGGAGAGAAGGATAACATTGGTCAACTAATATGAAGCTTCAGTTAGGTTATAGGAATAGGTATCATTCGCTTAATGCACCGAGGGCTTGTTACAACTAATAATTCATGACAAGAGTAACTGACTTGTAGATTTGGTGTCTTAACAGTTGAATAGAGGTTGGCTCCGTATATCAACATCTAAAACTTCTGCTGAAGAGTAGAGATTTGACAATGATGAGTTTGCTGACCAACTACACAGACTTTGAGATTCTTGCAAGTTTGTTGATTGGCTATATGGACTTTGAGATTCCTGCAAGTATGAGGAGGAGAAACAAAATTAGAAAAGGAGTCTGAGGTCATGATGCTACTTTGGAGCCTTTATAAGTACATGTTATTTAAAAACTAAGGTAATAAAGTAAGTTTCCCACCAGGAGGTGGAAGAGAGGTCACAGTAGCTCAAGTCTATGCAGCCTTTACTTTGGGATGTTAATTACAAAAGAAACAAATAGCCAGAGACGTAAGAAAGGGTGGGTTCAGAACCACTGACAGAGCAGAGACTGGTGTCATGGGAGAGAACATGGGCTAAACACGGCTTCTCCAAGGTCAAGTACCATGAGATATCCCATGGGTTTACCAAAGAGAAGGTTACTGCTACTGTTAGAAACACTCGTTTGGTGTCACTGTTGGTGACAGTCCTACTGTATTTCTCTGAGAAGTGACTAGAAAGTGGCTAAATGGTAAAAGCAAGTGTACACATGCCTCTCAGAAGTGATGGTTGGGTTGGAAGGGTACAAGGGATTGCTATAGCTTGGGGTAGATCTGGTGTCAGCCGTTCACTTTACCTTAGACAGGTCTTATCCTGCTCCAGGGTCTACATGAAGACATCACACCAGGAATGGTGTGTTCTCAAAGGGCTGGTCACGGATTTAATGTTATCAAAATATTGGCAACACAGCCTGGCTACTTTCTAAGCTCTTAAACATTTATAAAATTCACTAATCAAGATAACATAATTCTCATGATACTATAGATAATTTTTAGCCAGCAAACTAGACTTCTGTTATTTAAACTGTTTTCTAGTGTTTTCAACTTCATGCAGCCTAGACAACTAAGTCTCGACTGCAGAAATATCTTTATCAGGATGTTCTGTGAGCATGGCTGTGAGATGCTTCTTTAGTTGTTGATTGAGGCAGAAGGGCTCTGCCCAGTGTGTGCTGAGCAGGTGGCCCTGGGCTCTTCAGGGTGGAAGCTGATCCTGTCTGTGACCAGCAAGCACACTCCCATGGTTCCACTCAGGGTTCTGTCTGTCTATGACCAGCAAGC
>NW_022196903.1:138194169-138200646 GCF_008632895.1 Mastomys coucha | reverse complement strand
TGGTTCCACTCAGGGTCCTGCCTGTGACCAGCAAGCACACTCCCATGGTTCCACTCAGGGTTCTGTCTTGAGTTCTTTCCCTGACTTCCCTCAGTAATGAACTCTGACCTGGAAGTGTTAGGCCAAACAAAGTCTTCTTTCCCCTAAATGCTTTTTTGGTCATGGTATTCCTCAGAATACTAACAGAAATGACACCAGATAAAATAGTACGTTCAAGGTAGTCCCCAGGACAGATCTGTCATGCCAAATAAGCATTTTAATTATTTGTTCCTAACACTTAGCTTAGCAGTCTTTCTAAGCCCCTATTCTCTCATACCTAAAGCATATTTTATTTATATTTTCTAATATCTTACACTCATATATTTCATAAATAAAATTTATTTATTTAAAATATGGTTTGTTATGACTAATGGCTTAAAATTAAAATTATTATGAAGTGTGAATATTAAAAAAATATATTTTTTTTCAATGCTTGAAGTCTTACCCAGGTGCTTTCCCATGCCAGGCAAGTATATTACTAAAGTGAGCTGTCTTCTCAGCCCTACACTAATTTTAAAATTATAAAATTAATTTCCATAGAGGAATATTATTATAGGTGACGTGAATTTGATATCTAACTTTCTATGTTCGCTATGTTGTGTATATTGTCTGAGTGGTTTTTATTTTTAATAATTATGTTTTATTCATTTATGTATTGCATGCAGGTGTGATGAGGGCTGACTTTTGCTTTGTTGTGAATGTGAATGCCAGAGGACAGCTTTCAGGCATTGCTCACTTTTTCCATACTGTAGCTGCTGGGGATCAAACTCAGGTCGGCAGGCTCGGCAGTAAAGCTCCTTGACTGTCTGAAGGACCCACTCCCTCCTTAACCCCTTACATCATTTTTTACTTTTTTATACCCAATGTTGCATAAAGCCATTTTCACACAAGTGTGTAATATACCTTCAGCAAATTCCCTTTTTCAGGGGGCTAAATTAGTTGCTTAAGAAAATGTCTGTATTTGCTGCAGTATTTATGTGTTTACTTTCTCTGCTTCTTCTCTTTGTGCACTTAGAATATCCTTTGACAATGTGAGTAGAGCTTTACGGGTTGCTCTGTCCTGATGACTTTTATGCTGGGGTGTACCTTCGTGAACAGAGATCCTTTCTGACAGTCTCAAGCACGCTTCTCATTACCATGGACCCTCCTATATTGAGTTTTCAAATACATCTCCTCAGAGTGTGTGCTTGCACTAATGTCCTGTAAATCGTGGAATAAATGGGATGCTTAAATAACCTGAGGTTTTAAAGCTCATTGCGGATGCTTAGTGCTTTTGTCTCTTTTCTCCGTGAGCGTTGTACGTAGCGTAAACAATACAAACGCCATCGACTGCGGCTTAAGCGCCAGCCTTCTGGGGTTGCTCTTTTCCAAACAGTTCCTCAAGCAGGAAACATCCCCAGCTCTGTGCAGAGCAGGATTCTTGAAGGAGGTCACCTCACGTGGAGTTCACGTGATTTATTTTATACGATGAAGCTACTTTTCTAAGTTTATTAAAAATACTTTATTGGCTATAACTTTTAATGCTGATATTGCATTTCAGAGTTTACAAGCAGTTTTGCATTTTTATTGTTAATTGTAAATATTTAGATAATCTTTTCAAAGAGGTGTCAACATCTCCACTTACACAGGCACCCCAGGAGCAGACAGTGTGCTGGCAGCAGCTCACGCCTAGGTTCTTTCAGGACACATGATTCATATTTGGACTTGTATAGAATGTTGCATCGCTTCTGAGATTTCTAAATATCTGCCAGTACATATCGATTATGCATAACTACATATGCAGTCTCTAACTTTTGATTATTTGACTTTATAATGGCATCAAAGGCACTAAGCACTGAGCGGAATTGCCCTTTGTGATGCACCAGGCTGGCACTATGCTACACAGTACTCTCCTGCAGGGTGCCAGGCAGCACTGGCCAGCCATGGCCCCTCAGCTGCATGATCAGAAATGCAGACAACAGACACTAGACCCTGCTCTGCATCGCTAAGTTAAACTCAGCTGCAGTAAGTCTTAGATGGGTTCCTTTAAATTAAAGACCATCTCGGCAAACATAGAGTGTAAATTTTGGCCTGCCTGGTACTGTACATAAAGTATTAGTGTTGAGAATAAGCCCATTTGCCAATTAAAGTAATAAAATGTAACTGGACTGGAGTAGTCTATGTGTCTTTCTTCATTGCACCTTTAAAACATTTTATTCTGATCAATGTATTTTTAATGTATTTCATTCTATTATTAAGCTTTGATACTTTTACACTCTCACTCTGTCTTCTTCACACACATTCGTTCCTCCGCTCTGAGGATCACAATGACAGAACCAAGCGAGAAGCAAGACAAACCTTTCCCTAGCTGAGCTTGACTGTGGTCTGGCCACTGTCCCAAGGTGCCAGAGAGGCGACTCTAAGAATTCACAGACAGTTTAATGTCTGCCTGCCTGCAGGATGCTTGGTTTTGTTGCCATTCTGAAGAGTTAAGCCTAGGAATGTAAACTCACATCCCGCTGGTAGATAAGGACTGGTCCTGGGCTGGGGTGCAGGGCCTCTGTGCTCCATACCCGAGGTCTCTGCCATTGCCTAGCTGTCTTGGAAGTGTCTGAAAGCAATTGAAGAGGTGCTCTCCTCAGACATTCTCTTACATTGGGTCAAAGGACCAGACAACCTCTCTTACGTTGGGTCAAGTCAAAGGCCCCGAGAGAGGCAAGGCAGCACAGACCTCACACTCAGTGGAACAGCTCTACATACGCTGCCTTTCTTTTTTCTTTCTTTCTTTTTTTTAAACGTGCACAGGCCTCCATGGCTGTCCCATCTGTCTGTTCTGTTTCTGTATGGAGACAGTTCATGAACTCCACGAGAAAGGGAGCTGGCAGGCAGCCCTGCCGTGAGGAGGCTGCTGGTGGCCCATGTTAGGTTGCAGTGCGGGTGGCACGGTGGTGACCGTGAGTACGTGCTATCATGGCTGTGCATGCCCAGCATATTCCTTCCGTGCAGTGTACCATCTTGTGCTGATGAGCAGGATACTCGGACCAGGTCGCAACTGAGACCTGCTCCCCAGCAGCTGCCTCCTCAAGTTCAGGTCTTTGATAAAGGAAGGACCTGCTGAGGTTCACTGCCAAGGAATGTTTCTTGAGGTCAACCATGGCTAGTGAGAATATGGCAATGTTTTTAAATTGTATAGAGACATGTGTTCATACTGTGTATTAATATGGACAGGCCATCTTTAAAATAGTCTTAATCAGGCCATTTCTTCTCAACTTGATTTGACTCTATTTGCTTTGAGTGCTGACAAAGCACGGAGGGAAAGCGATTTTACTAAATTACCTGGCATATGACTTGTGTAAACATCAGTAATAAAGCATGGAGCAAGCTCTCAGGGAAGCACGCATTGTCATACTGGAGTTTACGCAAATAAGCCTTGGCAGTCACCTCTGGGAGTGTCTGGGCTATCCTTTCAAGGTTGGCATTGCTACAGATACGGTCATATCAGATCCTTGCTGATGTCCTATGTTGGTACAGGTATACAAATAGCGTAAATGCCTGTCAAGGAAGCATGAAGTAGGGACTTTCCAATGTGTTTTCTGCCCTGGGAATAACAACAACAACAAAATAAGGATATCTCAAATGTTTGTTCTAAGGAATACCTGTAAATTGTAGGAGATGTAAAATACACTCACTAGTCATGTATTTCAACAAGATACTGAAAATATGGGCCTACGAGCACTGGCTGTTCTTCTAGAGGACCCGGGTTCAATTCCCAGCAATGATGTGACAGCTCACAACTGCTTCTCACTCTAGTCCTAGAGATCCAACACCCTCTTCTGGCCTTCACAGACACCAGGAACTTAAGTGACATCCAGACATACATGTAGGCAAAACACCCATATACATAAAATAAATATAATTTAAAATATATTACAGAAATCATAGTGATAGCAATATACCACAAAAGGACAGATTTGTGACTTCTGAAACATTTTATGCTGTTGTATACATGATTTCTTTTTAAAGTCTTCTAAATTCAAAAATTTATTTCTTATATCTTGATTTCTTTCTACATCCATTTAGAAAAATCTCAAAGTACACTATGCGAAGAGGTTTTCTTTCCTTACTCAATAATGGGTTAGTTTAATGTGTACATTCTTTCTAAGTCTTTCTTTCTCTTTCCTTCTTTCTTTCCTTCCTTCCTTTCCCTCTCCTTTCCTCTTCCCTCTCCTCCCTCCCTGCCCCCTCCTTTCTTTCTCTCTCTCTCTTTCTCTCTTTCCTTCTTTCTTCCTTCCTTCCTTTCCCTCTCCTTTCTTCTTCCCTCTCCTCCCTCCCTGCCCCCTCCTTTCTTTCTTTCCCTCCCAAAGTATTCCAAAGCTGAAACCTCTGAAGACTATTGCTTTTAATTTTTTTTTAACTACCTGGTTACAACTAGATTACTAGAAAATTGGTTTTATCTATAGAGTGCCTATATACTGGGGATGGAAAGATGCCCCAGTGGTTAAGGGCAGTGGTTGATTTCACAGAGATCTGGGTTTAGTTCCCAGTACCCACATGGCAGCTGACAACCATCTGTAACTCCAGTCCCAGGGGCTCCATCACCCTTTTCTGGCCTCCATGGACACTGTACATGTATGTAGACATTCATGCAGACAAAACACCCATACACATACATACATTTAAAAATTAAAGCACTGTATAACCTTATTACAAAATTTGTCCATTGAATAAACATGAGTCCTTCACTTCCCTGTGCTTCATTTGTTCTTGGGTGACTATAATGTATATTCAGAATAAGGCATTTAGAAAGGCTCTCTAATGTTTAAATTACAAACCTAGTTTTCCTTCCTTGACACTCAAATATGCTCTTGTATGGATGTATAGATTCAAGGATCAAGAACACATCTGCTTTCATAATTTTTAAAACTGTGGACATATAGCCCAAATCACAGGCATATGAGTGCAAAGCATGAGTGCATATGGCATTTTTCAGGCACTACAGACGAAGATAAACAGGTCGCATTTGCTGCTTTTTGAAGTGGTCAAGAATAACTTAATCTGGAAAGTTAGGTTATGATTTTGTAGTCCAGTAGAACTGTTGCCCCCATGTGTTATCAGGAAGTCAATAAAACGGTTTATTTATTGTTGGGTTGGATTGACAGTTATTAACATATGCATTTAGGATTGTCTTCTGTCTTATATACTTACATGAACTCCTTAGAGACTCTTATATACAGTTCTGTTTGCCTCTCAAGTTATTTATTACTTTGCCTCAACCAAAAGATACTGTATGATATGTGGTGTCTGTATGATAAGTGGTGGCTATATGATATACACATACATGTATCTATAAGATATGTGGTATCATATGATATGTGTTTCTATAAAATATGTGGTGTCTATATGATATGTGTATCTATAAAATATGTGGTGTCTATATGATATGTGTATCTATAAAATTTGTGGTGTCTATATGATATGTGTATCTATAAAATATGTGGTATCTATATGATATGTGTATCTATAAGATATGTGGTGCCTGTATATGTGGTATGTATATAATATTTGATATCTGTATGATATGTGGTATGTATGTGACATGTGGTGCCTATATGATATGTGGTGTCTTTATGATATGTGGTATATATATATATAAAATATATGGTATCTGTATGCTATGTGGTGTCTGTATGATATGTGGTGGCATTTATTTCTTCCTAGCCACACTTTCAGTATCCTAGGAGGAGGAGCAACCATTAGGTCTTCTCCATCTAATGTACTCATCTTGTCTGGTGGGATCCTTGTTACATTTTCTTTTACTGGAGAATGGCTTTTTTTTTTTTTTGGATGAATTACAGAGCTCAGGTTGCTTATGAGGCTCTGCATTTGGCATAATATCACATAATGGTTTTTACAGAACTATTTAGTCAAACAACAGGAAAATCCATCAAAGACAGATGTAAATGGAACATTTTTAGAGCAAAAGTAAGATCTGACTCATGGTAACGGCAACAGTAAGCAATTGTGTTCTCAGTCACCTCAAATGCAGTCAAAATGGTGGTGACAGTGACTATCTAATTGTGAAGGTAACATCTGGTCACTTGGACAAATGGAGAGAAAGTTGGATTTGACAGGAATTATTACAGTTGTGAAATTAATAATGGCATTCATTGAATTATGGAAACCAAAGCTTTCCCTTGATTGTTTTTATATGTATTTAAAAACTTTCTTTTGCCTTTGTCCTCTCTCAAAAAACCATATTTTCACTGAGGCCTTGGCTTGCTACTGTTTTGTAACTGAGGCACTTCTGATAACTTGGTTAGTTCTTCAGCCTTTCTTATGGAAAAGGTAACGGGGGGGCGGAGAGAGAGAGGGAGAGGGAGAAAGAGAGAGAGAGAGAGAGAGAGGGAGATGGAGAGGGAGAAAGAGAGAGGGGAGAGAGAGAGAGAGAGAGAGAGAGGG
>NW_022196903.1:138186000-138194129 GCF_008632895.1 Mastomys coucha | reverse complement strand
AGGGAAAGAGAGAGGGGGAAAGAGAGAGAGAGGGAGAAAGAGAGAGAGGGAAAGAGAGAGGGGGAAAGAGAGAGAGAGAGATAAGAGAAGAGAAGAGAAGAGAAGAGAAGAGAAGAGAAGAGAAGAGAAGAGAAGAAAAGAAAAGAGAAGAGAAGAGAAGAGAGAGCACCTAGGCAGTATGGGGCTGACATGACAAAGACTATATAATTCATAGCTTCATTTTGCCAGAGATAGACCCTGTTTTCTTTGTCTTTTGGAAGGATCCCACACCAGTAGCTGCAAAACTGTCCATTTCATTGGCTTTTCATTCTTTGTAGTTTTTTGGTTTGCCCATGTTTATACCAGGGCCTTTGATAATTAGAGAGCCCTGTATTTCCTTTCCCAGTTGTCCAGAGTAATATTTCAGTGTTCAGGAGTCTCTTTAAGGTATTGTTGTGACTGTTATGTTAAATTCAATATAACTTCCCAGCTTTCACCCAAAGGCCCTAACTTCAGACTTGTGATAAGGATGCTGCTCTCTCTTCAGGTCCCCCTCCCCCCCCCGTGCAGCGGTAGTTCTTACAGTTTAGAAACATCTAAAGCAGACTTTTCCCACATGAGTGTGTGTGTGCTCACATGTACGTAGGTGCACATGTGTATGCATGCAGGAGAAGACCTGAAGTCATTCTTGATTCTTCTCCTTCTTATGTACAGAGGCAGTCTGCTGTTTGAACCCGAAGCCGATCAACTCTGCCCAGTTCAGCTACCCAGCTTGCCCTAGGCATTCTGTTTCCAAAAGTAGAAACAGGCCGTGTAAATGTCTGCTCTGCTTTCATTTGGGTTTGGGGTGACCAAGCTCCAGTCCTCACTGTTGAGTGACAAGGACTTTGCCTGCTAAGCCATCCCTACCCCTAGGACAAGCCACTTTTAGACATACACTCAAAGATGGAAGGTGCCGTCCCTTTGAGAATATGATTAAGAAATGGCTTAGGCCATGCCCGCTTCCTTGCTCAAGTTGAAGCTTCCACATTTCTCTGCATTTTCTTTAAGTAGAGATGCCCAGGTATCTGGTGCTGTAGAATTGCCTTGGGCATACATCGCTAAACAGGCAAAGTCAGGCTGCAGAGCCCAGGTAATGGAAGAAGAGTACAGAGGCAGGCAGAGAAGGGTCTCGTGGAGGCTGGAACCTAGTGGTGAAGGCGCCATGGAAATGATCCTGAGAAACTATGAGAGAGCCTTGGGCTATTACCCAGCAGTGACATTCTGTTAGAGAAAACATCATGGGTAAAGACACTGTATGCTGAGGAGCAGAGGCTAGGCCGGATTCGGACTCAGACCAGGGTAGAGAAAACATCATGGGTAAAGACACTGTATGCTGTGGAGCAGAGACTAGGCTGGATTCGGACTCAGACCAAGGAATGGAGAGTTACATATGACGTGTTCAATACTTCTATTTTATATACACCACCTCAAATCTGAGTTATGCTGAGTATTATCATCCTAAGTGAAAGCTTTGGGTTTCCTGACATGTCAAGTGAAAATGTGTTACAGCCCTCCAAAAGCACACCTGCCCAAATTTTCTACTAGAATTTAATAAACGTTGCATGCAGCTGATAGGGAAGTACTCAGAAATACTTATTAGTGGTTTAGTTATATATGTTTAAATTGTAAGTACTGAACTACTTTAACGTGAGCAGTAGTTACAAGGCTGCGTAGGATTCCATTCTGTCCTTGGATCCTTGTTTCTGCCTATTGAATGAGCAGCAGCTCTTCACTGTTACAGGCCTTTGCACGGTAAGCCACTTTGAATGTAGAACATCTTGCGTATGCCAAATAGTTTCTTAACTAAGATGATCACATATGAAATCCTGGCTTGTAAGTTTATTGGATATTTCCAAAGTGCTATTGATATGAATTTCTTCTGTAACCCACAACTAGACTCTAACTGTCCAGTTTCTGTCTATGAACAACCCCAGTCTCTGAATAGATGTGTTTTTCTTTTACCTGTTACATGGGAGATGTGGGCTGTCTGTGGTTTGACATCTGTGGCTCACTGTCCATTGCTTTGATTGTCCTGGATTGGATTCCACTTGTCTCCAAATCTCCTCTGGGTCTAAGACCCAGGCCGATGAACTAGACCACCCAGGAAATGCTAGGAGTGCATGGGCTGTGCCAACCATTCATTTAGAAAGCTTCTGTCTTGTTCTGACTAAGGCACATCACACAGATGAGGTGTAAACACCAGGGTTGGAAGTAAACGTTGTCTATGTGGAAATATTACAAGGGAGAGAACTAATTACTTGGGGTTGTGTAATGTACAGTATACCAAGGTCCTCATTCCTCGGCAAACAGGTAAAAGACATGAATACCATCACCCTGTATGTGCAACTGAATTTTCCTTACAATGATAGACGTTAGACATTTGGATCTGTTTAATACTACTTTCTTTTTCCTTTGAAAATTTGTTCTTTGCTTTCTTTGTTATTGGGGTTTTGATATTTTTCCTCATTGATTTCAAAGAACTTGTTGCTCTCAGAAGTTAGCTGTTTGCTTGGGTGTGGAAAGTGGTCCATAGCTTTTGATGCGTAGGCCACACAGTGTCACTCTCTACTTTGGGTTTTATACTGATTTATTAATCTTTTATTTATGACTAGTGAATTTTGATCCAATGTTAGTAAGAGCATCTCACTTCTAAAATTCTTTTTGAGTTTGTCCATGTTACTTGCTGGTGATTTGTGGTTTCATTCTGGTACTTATGCCTTATTTCCTCGTGGAATCTCCATCCCTGTTCATGTTCAGTGTGGTTCCCGGACTGCACTGGTTAAGTGGCACTGTGTGATTTGCTTGTAAAAAGTGTGTGTGTGTGTGTGTGTGTGTTTGTGTGTGTGAACGTCTTTCTCTCCTCTGTGTTTCCTATTTTCTCAGGCCATAGTTCTATGTGGTTCTAGTTTCCAGGAACATGGTTGTTGTCATCAGGCATTTACTAATTATCCTTCTTTATGTTATAAGAAAACATTTACAGAAACTTTGTACTTTAAACACATAGCTTAGCTTTGAACCACCTATCTACCCTAGGAACTTGGTATGTCTTTGCATATTTTTTGCAGAAAGTTTATTTTTATCTTATTTATATTTGAGCATCTATATGAGTGTTTGAGGGGGTGCTCAGAGGCCAGAAACAGGCATTGGATCCTTAGAACTGGACTTACAGGCAGTTTTGTGCTACCCAGTGTGGGAGCTGGGAATTGAAACTGGACATTCTAAAAGAGCAACCAGTTCTCTTAACGATGGATCCAGCTCTCCAGCCTCCATATTATTTTTAAAGCTCTCTCCAATTAAGTCGTATATATAAATAAAGTTATACTTTATTATTTGTTCAGATATTCTGTTTTGGGGGTTACTGATTTTAGTGTCACCCCCACTTCTGATAGTGGTGTGTTCTATATTAATATGAGTGTGGCACTGTATATTATTAATACTAATATGAGCACACACCGAGTATGACCATGTGTTCCTCTCTAGTTTTGAATTCTCATACTGCTTCTGGGGCTTTTTGGCTGACTTTGTAATATATATTTTATCGAGCACATAAAAACTGTATCTAAATGCTGCAGGTTCGGATGTTGGGCATCTTCTCTGGAAATCATATTTCTCCCCCCACGCCCCCCCCCCCCAGGAGCACTTGTCTTTACACAATGGGTCTTTGGTCGGTTTTTTTTCTCTTGTTACAGCCAGGCACCCTGGGTAGCACATTGGCTCTACATTCATAGTTAAGAGACTGGCATTCAAATCGTCTTCTCCTCTTATCGGTTGTGTAATCCGAAACCAGTTAATTATTTTCCCCGTCCTTTCTTTTAAACTTGTGGAGAAAAGGTAAACAAGGGAATCTTTGTAAACGCTGTAGGTTTCTCCTTACTAAAAACCCAGTGGCTTTAAACCAGGTCATGAAGCCCATAGCCCAACGGGTCATAATTTTAGTTTTATAAGTTTATTGTTTAGTCTTCATCTTTTATCAGCTCTCTGCCCAAGGAAGCTTAGGTGCATTCGGTCTGGATTTTTCTCAGGATATGCCCTAACAAAATTCAGGCCATACCTTCAATAGAAGACAGATATTTTATTCTTTGTGTCCAGAAAAATGACTTAGCTGTGAAGACTGGCAAAAATGGAAGTTCTTAACACCAGAAAAAAAGTATTGTGATTTTGTTTAATTAATATGACCTTGGACTGTGGCACGTCTGACAGACATTGAGCCTTTTAGACTCCACTTAGCCCTCGCACAAGTTTACAACTTAGGAGTTCTGATTGCAGGGCCATTGTCTTTTTTGTTGTTGTTTTGGTTTGGTTTTGTTTTTGTTTTTTGTTTCTTTGCTTTTTTTTTTTTTGAGTCAATTAACATTGAGGCATTTGGCTAAACAAATAATAAGTATTTTACCCCCAATACTTCTTCAATTTAGGGAAAAATGAATAGATAACAATGATCCTTTTCCCTCTATTTGTAGAGGTGTGCATTTTAATTTTAATATTTTAATATACATAGAGGAGGTTTAAGTACAACGCAAATGAAAGATACTACATTTGTATGTCGAATAATTGGACTAGTGCATTCATTTGGAAATGTTATTTTTTTCACTCTGTATTCAATATGACTGTTTTCCTAAATTGTGGCAGTAACTGATTTTTGTAGAAAATGACACAAAAATAAAGTCGCAGTCAACTTGGCAGTATTTCATAAGTGGATCCATAGCACTCATGTTAAAAATCTAGATTAAAAAAAACACAAAAACACCATTTGCCTTTCAAAATTTACAACACTACAATCTTTTCATTTCCCCTTGAATTTTTTCATTTGTTGCTTTCAAATTTTGGATTAGGACAGAATCCTTTCTGAGTTTTAACTCACCTTTCTTTGTAATGAATTATTCCATATGGGAGGTCTTGATCAAAACCTTCCTCTTAAAGCTCATGGAATACAGATGAAGAGGAGGCAGAAATAGTGCAAAGGCCAGTGGGGATCGAGGACCCCAGGAGAACCCGGTCCTCTGAATAAACTAGGCAAGGCACACATGAACTCACAGAGACGGAGGCAGCAGGCACAGGACCTACATGGGTCGGCACCAGGGCTTCTGCATGTAAGTTATAGCTGTTAGCTTAGTGTGTTTATGGGACTCCTGACTGTGAGCACAAGTGGCTCTCTGACTCTTCTCCCTGCTCTTGGGAATCTTTCCTTCCTGTAAGTTTGTCTTGTCCAACTTCAGTACAATGTTTTTTTTACTTTGTCTTACTGTATTTTATTTTGTCATGCTTCATTATCTCTTAGAAGGCTGTTCTTTTTGAGTGAAAAGCAGAGAGGGAGTGGAGGGGCAGAAGGTGGGGAAGGAACTGGGCGGAGTAAAGAGAGGGCAAACTAATCTGCACATGTGGTCTGAGAAAAAATCGATTGTCTTTCTTATTTTAAGATTTATTTATGTTCATGTGCATTGGTATTTTTGCCTATGTGTGTGTGTGTGTGTGTGTGTGGTGTGTCTGTATGAGGGTGTTAAATCTCCTGGAATTGCCGTGTGGGTTCTGGGAATTGAACTCAGGACTTCTGAAAGAGCAGCCAGTGCTCTAAACCACTGAACCATCTCTCCAGCCCTGTATCTATTTTGAAAAAAGGAAAAAAAAAAAAAAAAACAACTAGGGAAAAAAAGAACTGCTTTTTAAGTCTCTCTTTTTTTTTTAAACTTTTTTTTATTAGATATTTTCTTTATTTACATGTCATATGGTATCTCCTTTCCTGGTTTCCCCTCCAAAAAAAAGAAAAAAAAACCTGTTCCCTCCCCCCTCCCCCTGCTCAACAACTCACCCTCTCCCACTTCCTGGCCCTGGCATTCCCCTACACTGGGGCATAGAACCTTCACAGGACCAAGGGCCTCTCCTCCCATTGATGACCAATTAGGCCATCCTCTGCTATGCATATGCTGCTGGGGCCATTTTTAGTCTCTTCTTAAATGAGATAAAAAATATAATTACACTTATTTGAAAAATAAAATTTCTGATGTTCAGGACCAAACTTGATTTTCTTGTGTTCATTATATGGACAAATGAATATATAGTTATGCTCTACCTTAGCCGGTCAACCTAACCTGCTACATGTATGGATAGTCCTACAGACTTTCAATCAGCATAAAGAGATGGGATACAACTGAGGAGACAGAAGTCTTAGTTTGGAAATTGTAAATTGATTTATCAAAGACAAACTATAGAAGAAGAACTTGAGAATGGGGGAAGTGGTAGTGACCAGTTCCCTAAGCTGTTCAGTGTTAAAGAGCTAGCTCATTCTTAGCAAGGCAGGGGCAGGAGACTCTTCTAGAACATTAAAGAGCTAGCTCATTCTTAGCAAGGCAGGGGCAGGAGACCCTTTTAGAACAGAGGCCTCTGTATTTCACCTTCTCCTGGCCGAGTGTTAGAGACAAGCACATCAGAAATTAATAGGTAACATCCTCACATATAACAAGTACTATCTATATATCACTCATTCAGAACACATTCAAAGGAGAATAAAGAAGATAGAGAGATGTAGTTAACTTAAGAATGAGCCTAATTGTTCAAGTGTTTTCCTATGAACCAGGTTTAGTTCTCAGTTCTGCCTCGATTAGTTACCCTAAAGAAGTCGTGTAAAACTGAGTACAGGGGTGTTTCTGTAATCCAGGCACCAAGGCTGGAGGATTGGATCAAGTTGAAGGTCCTCCTACACTATGCAGTAAGATCCTCTCTCTCTAAAAAAAAAAGAGAGAGAGAGAAATATACATAATAAAATATATAGCACAGTCACCCCCTCCACCCTGCCACACACACTGGGAAAACTTTGAGTCACATTTGCTAAAATAGTGTGTAGAGAATTAAAGATGACAAACCAGAGCTGTGCTGTAGGGGTGGGGCTGCCATTAGCTCTTGTGCTGCTTCTAAGTAAACTTCCAACACAGTATGTTCCTTGAATCTCTTGGCAGGCTAAAAATTTCTTAAGTAGAATGCAGGTAGCCATGAGCCCCCTTTAAAGGTATGGCCATAAATGAGTAGCTTCTCTTCTGGTAGTTTCTGTGAATTCTTCACTCAACAGAAGTGTTCTGCCTTCTCCCACCAGAGGGACTGACACATGGCCCTGTGCATGTTCATTGTCTGACACCACACAGATCTTACCTGTGTGACAAAGAGAAAGGATTGTATGTGTTGAGTGAAACAATATTATTCATAAATTCATCCAGTATAAATTCAGCATAAACTGCAGCTGGTCTTACATTGTCAATTAAATTTTTTTAAATTAAATGATTTTTTAAATTTATATGATTTTGATAGACAGAAATTCTGTCATAAGAGTGGGCACCAGCGAATATGTTAATATGATGAAGAGAAACCTTCAGAAATCATCCATAAAGAGAGGGCAACCTTAAGAGAAGAATTTGTTGTTATCATGATACAAGGATGAGATTGATCAACCATTTTAATCGTTGTAATAAATAACTACTTAGAGCTAGTTACACTTTCATCTGTTAATTTTGTGTGCCATGTCTGGTGTGTGCATGTGCGTGTATGCGTGTGTTAGTCACAGCATGTCAGAGCAGAGGTCAGGCAGACAACAACTAGTAGGAATTGGTTTTCTCTTCCCATCATGTGAGTCCCAAGGATTGGATGCTGTCAGGCTTGACAGCAGTAACTATGGCCTCTTGCCTGCCCAAGTAAACATCCTTTAAAACAGAACATTCGTGAGAGTGGGCCTGTGTTTTCTGCCTCCATCTCTGTCTAAACTGTGAGTCTTCTCTTAAGATTATAGCATACTCATTTATTTTATGAAAGTTTCTCTAATTATGAGCAGGTATCCATCAATCATGATGTCAGTTTTAATAGGACAGTGTCAGCTATATAGCTAGTTGAGTATCTTCATTTGTTCAAATAATTGACAAAATATTATAGGTTTATTTAACATGTATTATGTGATAGTCATAAAATACTTAGGCACATTAACATTTAGAACAAAATAACAATGTTCTTAAATTACTATACTTAATTTTAAATATTGGATTAACTGGGTTAACATCATTGAAAAATGCACTCAAAGAGAAGATTTTGACTAAATATTTGGGATGTGTTTTTTTTTTTTTTCATCTGACATT
>NW_022196903.1:138181767-138185981 GCF_008632895.1 Mastomys coucha | reverse complement strand
TTTTTTTTTTTTTTTCATCTGACATTCCAGAATTGTGGAACTTCTACTTTGTGTTGTAGAATTCAGATAAAACAAAACCTTTGAGAAATATTTGAAAGTACTCATTATGAGCTGCTGGCAGATCATACTTGTAATATCAACACACAGGATCTGAGGCAGGAGAATCATGAGTTCAAGAGTAGGCTAGGTTCCACACTAACACATGAAAACTATGAAGAAGAAGAAGAAGAAGAAGAAGAAGAAGAAGAAGAAGAAGAAGAAGAAGAAGAAGAAGAAGAAGAAGAAGAAGAAGCAAGAATATACACACTATTCAAATATTAAGTACAGTTTTATTATAGAGACAAGAGTTTATAAATTAAATTTAAGTAGAAATTTCCTGAAAGCCTTTAGGGTCCCACACACCAGTGGTACCATCTGTGGGCCTCTGTTCAGCTGTATGATTTGGGGGATTGCTTCCTCCTTCTTAGGACACAAGTGACCTGGGTAATGGACTCCCCGGCAGCTGTCTGATTTCACCTTCTCTGTGCACACGTGTGAACACTGGCAGAGCTAGTGGTGTAGACAGAGACTCACGCCTATACTGTGTAATATACTTGTACTAACCTACCCAAGCAAAGCTCCTTATGGTCTTAAAACTCTTAGTTCTGACTGTCATGATGGCGTGGCCATTTTTTAAGAGGACACATTTTCTTCCTGCTTTTTAGTCTGTCTCAACTCTTAACAAGACTACTGTACAAAAATAAATATATATAATTTTAAAGCAAGTGTGTGTGTGTGTGTCCCAAACTCATGGCTACTCCTGGCTTTTACATGGGAATTTGAACTCAGCTCCTCCTGTTGGCACAGCCAGGCTCATGCCCACTGAAACAACTCTCCAAACCCAATAATTAGTTTCTGATCTGAAACTAACATTCTAACCAATGTTCAATTTCTCATATGTTATTTGTGTTTATTTGACATCTGTATGTTTCTGAAGTATGCACATATTACATGGCTATGCCAATCAGACAGAAGGTGAGGAAGGTCTTTTCTTACAGTAGAGTTGGTTATCAAAACTCTTTCTTACCTATGCCGGTGACCTTCAGGATTAGAGCATCAAAGAACAGCCAGTGGTAGGTGCTGTAGTGAGACAGCAGCTGGGACCACTCGATCACAGCATCTCACCTAATGGCCATTATCTTCAGTTCTAGCTTTATGATGCCACCATCATCTTCCGTCCCTGCTCCCATGATCCCCTTTACCATATCCTTTCTCTTGTTTCAGTATTCTCTCTTGATCCAAGACAAAATGGTACTCACTAGTTAGGAAAAAAAGATGAAATATTTTAAAGCATATATAACCCTAGTGTTCCTATGCCCATCATTAGTAGGAAAAGATTTTATTTTATATATATATTATCTATCAGAGTGCATTAGAGGATGGGTCTCTTAAGGGATTAAAAATAGATACTTATGATAAATGCCAAGACTCCCTCATTTTTATATGTGGCAGTAGGTTGGTGTTGTAATAAAAAATAACTTGAGGCTAATGGCATAAAAAAATAATGAGTAATATCCTTCCCCTTCCCCAACTGCTGAAATGAGAACCAAGTCATTTTGACACATCCCTGTTAACAGCTTTCAGGGTGGGTCTTAACTCCATGTTTTGTTAGTGTCTTAACTCCATAGTGACGTGCTCAAATCCTACTCTGCTTTGAGCATCTGTGTGTGTGTGTGTGTGTGTGTGTGTGTGTGTGTGTGTGTGTGTGTGTGTTCATGTTTCTAGATCTCTCCTGAATGCTGGGTCTGATGATTAAGTTATTTTCAACTTTGTCTCCAAATTTCTTAGGTCCGAATAAAGAGTAAATACTCCAGAGGGAGCAAAGCAACCAGAGAGTTTCACTCAGAATATGTGTATGGTGTGTCATTGTGTATGTCTGAAAAAGTAAACTTACTGTCTGCCTGTCGCCAGGATAAAAAAAAAGTCGGACCTAATCAAACTGTGGTGGGGTCAACCCTTGTGGCTTTAAAGGCCCTTAATGTTATCCAGCTGCGAAATAAAAGGGACTGGGAGGGGGAAGGTGGAAGGAGCGGAGGGGGTTGGTTGGTGGGGTGGGGGAGCCTGTGGAAAAGCACAGAGAGTCTGGCTTTTATTTTTATTTTTTTTTTTAAAGTAAGTTCAGTGCCAGCCTGGACATTGGGTGTGCGGACTATTGAGCCATTGTCTCTCCCATTTCCAGAGTAGCCCCCAGTTAATCACTTCGGCTTTGAAGGGAATTTCCTCGTGGAATTCTCCACAGAAAATCTAATCAACTGACCTGCCCTCTCAACAATGGAAGGCTTTTTTCCCTCTCTCTCCCTTATTGGGGCGGGCTCTGTAATGTAGCCTTTTGTGCACAATGAACCCTCCCAGTAGGAGTGGAGAGAGTGTGTGTGTGTGTGTGAGTGACTGTGTGTGTAGAAAGCATACTATCTTGTGTTGGTGAGTGTGTGCTTACTCCATAGCCAGATGCTGCCTTGCATGGGGACAGCCACCATCCCCTTGTGCCTGTGTAGGTGCCTCTGTCATTCCATGTCAAAGGTACATTACCTGATTACCTTCCTCGCCTGCCAGATTTTTATCTAGATAATTGGAACTGCTTTGGAAGCAGTGCCTTGCCAGCCAGCTTAGGATTTGGAGAGCCAGAGTTTGCCCAGCTTATCTGTGCCTGCCTGGACAGAGGAAATTAAAGAGCCCCCAGGCTGGGGGGCACACCCGCCCTGTCCAGCCTGAGCTCCCCGGTCCTAGGAGGCAGGACAGTGGACAGGGCAGGCCATCTTCTGGTTGGGGTTTGAGATTTTCCTGCGCTCCTGCATGCTGTGTCTGGCATGCAGATACCTGCTCTCCTCCACGCCTGGTCTCTGGAGTTTGAAGCTACAGAAACTTTGCCTGGGTTGCCAGGACATTCAGAGCACTTTGTGGAAAGCGAGCTAGCACTGAGCCCGACAGACGAGTGAGTGACAGCCTGTTTACAGGTCTCCTTGAAGGGGCCTCTGCTATATTTCAATCTGTCAAAGTTGCTTTTCTTCCCTTAGAACAATGCCTGATTGTTGTGTGTGAGTGAGTGAGTGAGTGTGTGTGTGTGTGTGTGTGTGTGTGTGTGGGGTGCGCGCGCGCGAGCATGAGCACACCCATGCTTGTGTGTTTCTGTGTGTGCTTGGAGATAGTGTGTGTGTGGGGGGGGAGGCGAGGAATAACAATTCTTTGTGTAAAAATGCTGTGACTAATGTGTAATCATTTTGCTTAATTAGTTAATACTCAGTTTGATTGGAGCTCCGTTATTACAAAGTTATTTTTTAATCAGCCCCAAATGTATTTTGCACAATGATACTGGTGGTGTTGATGGTGTGCATGCGTGCGTGCATTCGTGTGTGTGTGTGTGTGTGTGTGTGTGTGTGTGTGTGTGCGCGCGCGCGCGTGCGTGTGTGTGTGGTGACTTTTATTATTTTAGAGGAGAGAGAGAGAGCATGGGAGATTAGTTGACTTCTACCATTCAGGGATGTCCAGGAGAGAGAATTCAGAGGAAAGGACGGGCGCCCGGAGGTTGTCTAATGCCTAGCAGTCGGGCAGTCAGAGTGTGCGGCTGTGCAGAGGGGGAGTAGCCAGACCGCTGCTGGAAGTGTACTACCCCTTTAAGAGAATGGTCAAGGAGTCCTAGGAGAGAGAGAGAGAGAGAGAGAGAGAGAGAGAGAGAGAGAGAGAGAGAGAGAGAGAGAGAGAGAGAGAGAGAGAGGAGGGGAAGGGGGAGAGGGAGAAAGGGAGAGGGGAAGAGAGAGTGAGAAGAGACAGAAAGAGAATCCATTGGTTTAGAAGGCTTGGACTGACTTGACAGGTTCAGTTGGAGCCGATCATAGGTGGCCGCTGTGACAAAGGGAAATTGTGCTTTTCCAGCATGCTTACTGACCCTGATTTACCTCAGGAGTTTGAAAGGTGAGTACTGTTTGGTTTTTTTCCCCTAATATACTGAAGTGCAAACTCTTCCATTTCACAGTAGTCTGTGAATTCCCTGGAAGATGCCTCCCCCAGATTGTGTGCGTTAAAGCAGCTCTGAGCTCCGGTCTCTGCAGCCTTGGGAGCTGATTTCTGTTGTGGTTGCCCGGACCAAATTGAACTGATTTGCAAAGTCTCCTCCGAGCTTACTGCTAATGTTTTTAGGTTGCGTCGGATCACAGGCAGGAAATTAAATGAACATTAAG
>NW_022196903.1:138167970-138181757 GCF_008632895.1 Mastomys coucha | reverse complement strand
ATATTCAGGATCTCTGTCTCCTGTAATCTCTGAAGTGACACAAGGCTTCAGTGGTGGTTAAAGTGGAGGCTGTTAAATTCCGGTTTGATCCTTCTTTTAAACTTTGGAAACTGCTCCGAAAAGCAGGACCTTTTGTTGATATGGGAAAGCCTGGCTGTCGTTTTTCTTTTCTTCCCCCCCCCCCCAAAGAAAATTTAACATCACAGTTAAATATATTAATAGATAATTCTCGGGGTGTCTGAAGAGGGGAAGAAGGGGGCAAACAAGGCACCCCCTTTTTAAGTTTGGTGACTACTTTTGTACTCGCTGTCTTAACTGAATTTTGATAAACTCTACTTTCCGAGGTGCCCTGATGGGAGGGAGTTAAGTGTGTCTTTAATTAGTTGTTCCTATTTAGAGGGATGTGCAGCCCCCTTCCATTTGATGTTGCTGCAAGTAGCATGGGGGCTTTTAAAGAAATTTATCCCTCCTCATGTCCCTGTAATCATACATTACAATTTTTAACTTTGAGTTCTTCTCCTTGTATAAGTTCATTTTTTGAACTATAAATAGATTTTTGTTTGCTATTAAAAAGAACTCAAACTTCATATTCTGTATGGTGAATTAAAAAAATAGCTAAAAAAAGCCAGGATGCAAGATACCCAGGCTTTTTTTCATTTTCATGCAAGCTATACCTTCTGTATAAACATTTGTTGTATCTGACTATGCAATGCAAGCTAGGTGCTAGACCAGCTGGTTAAAAATATGCTAAGTCAAGCTGTTCATCACTCAAATGCCTGAATTTGATATGAAAAGACGAAAAAAGAAAGGACAAAGATTAAAACATTTTAGAACTGAAGCCACGGGAGAGAAAAAGTGTGGAGAGGAAAGTAAGTCTTGGATGTGGTCACATTTTTAGAGAAGCCACTGTCTGACCGGGAGAGAAAGTAAATGTGTAGTGTGTGTCAGGCACTGCCTCCTCCATCCCCCTCGCCCCTTCATTGAGAAGGGAGATCTATCGGAACAGTTCTGAATTAATTTTTCCAAAATATTACATATTAACTGTTCTAACTAGTTAGTTTTCCTTTGCAAACATAGTCTTGTTTCTATGTGGATGTGGAAGTTGTTCACATTGGAACATATGATTGCCTAGTGTAGCAATTTATTAATTGATCAGGGTAAGTTTCCTAACATGTGCAGATGAACACATCAATGGTAATTTTTCTTAATTCTAATTATATTATTATTATTATTATTATTATTATTATTTGCAAATAAAACTCTGTCCGATTTGTAACCTGTTAGCAGATTGTTCTTATAAAGAGGCGGTTACATATTAACAGGCACAGCCTATTCCTCCATAAAGACAAGCTGCCTGCTGGGAACTTTATTTGTATTTTTTTCAATTATCTCTTTTTAAGCCAAACTTTTCCCTTTAATTCCCCAATGCTCAGATCCCCTAACATTGTTTTGTTTCTCCTTCTGCTAAGGTTTTTATGTTCTTTCTGCATTATCCAGGGGGCATGCTTTTTAGCTGGATAATTAAATAAGCCAGTGATAATCTACTAGTTTATTCAGATGTGCTTCCCGAGTGTAAAAGTAGTAGTTAAAATAATGTTGAAAAATGTCATACAATATAGTATTTTTAATAATTTACCATGAGGTTGAAATTGGCAAATCATGACAGTTCGTCTCCACTCCCTCTCCCCATTTGTCTATTGTCACTTAAACAGCTAGATCATGCAGATAGATAGATGCAGTACTGACTACTGAAACTCTCTGAAGAGAGACTGCACAATGGTGCTAACATATATCAATAATTACGATGAGCTTTGCTTGCTTTCCTTCTCAGTTATTTGCAACTTTTGTTGAATAAGTAGGTCATTTCTATTGACTTAAATTATATTCTATTTGCTCACCTGATATCAAAGAAGTTTTCATTCAAACTCATTTAGACTTTGAAAAGAATTCCTAATGTCTTTATGAATGGGAAATTAGGTATATCAGGCAGAAGTTGCTCAGAGCTCAGGCACCATTAGAGTCTTAAGTGATTCATACTGGCTAATGTCACTGGTAGAGTATATACATCTTCTCTTATTTGTTTATTGTTGTTATTATTATTATTATTATTTTTAGAATATGCTGAGTATTTGAAACTTCCCGAGCAGTGTGAGGTTTTAGATTTACGTGGCTGAGTGTCTGTGCTTCCCTCTGTGGACAGGGGCAGGCTGCACAGTCCCGGCTGATGATAAAGAGTTGCAATAGCTAAGAAGTAGGGAACAGGTCCAGTGTCTGGGAGGATGGTCATGAGGTAAAGCGTTCCCTTCCCACTTCTGCTGCCCTGTGCTGCAGTTCCCTGCAGGGCTCCCTGGCTACTGAAGGCTGCCTCTCAGGTGGGGGATAAACAGGCAGTGCGTGTCCCAGAGGACGATTAGTAAAACAGACCTCCTTGTTTACATGAACCTCAAATGGTAGTATGGTCTAAGTATCGAGAGGAACATTGCTACCTCTCCTGAGGGCTCTCGGGGGAGTCATGGTCCTTCCATTTAACTGAGAACTAAAGAATGAAGTATTGTGACTTCGGGGTTTTGGTTTGTTTGTTTGTTTGTTTGTTTTATAATTCGAGAATGTTATCTGCGTCCTAATATTTAAATGTGTAAAATATTTGCTTTCTGCTGTGGTGTGACTCTCCTACTGCTGAAGGAGAAATAACCATATCTGACACTCTATCACTGACACAGCTGTCAGCCTCTTTAATTTGTACTCATCTTATTTCTAATATGATCATTTCATGACTAAGCTACTTGTAACCGTCTTCAGTTACCGAACAAAATTTCATTTAAGGAAATAAAAGACTTTAATATATATATGTGTGTGTGTGTGTGTGTGTGTGTGTGTGTGTGTGTGTGTGTATGTGTATATATATATATATATATATATATATATATATATATATATATATATTCTTGGGAGGATCAGAGGATCAGCTAACTATAAAAAAAGTCTGCTCATATCCAGGAAGGAAAGGAAAACTTAGGGTTGAAGAAGGAAGCGTGTTACGCTCAGAGCCTTATGCAGTTGCATGCTTTTCTCAAAATGGGTTTCGACAGCAGCCTGTTTCCAAATGTTGAAGGGAATGCTGGAGGGTCTAGACATGATGGAAAAGAAAAAAAAGTTAACTCAACTGAGCACCTTCCATTCCTGTCAGATGTCTTTATGGTCAGCCCTATGAAGGAGAGAGTCTTCATCTCGTTAGGAAACTCTCAAGTGTCACTCTGAAGCAGGGAACACCCTTTTGGGTTCATGAAAAGCACTTTGTTGAACTGCCATGTGAAACTCCTAGCCGGGTATAAGGCTATCCCAAACAATATTGATCTTTTATAGCTAGCTGATCCTCCCAATAATATATATATATATGTATATATATATATATATACATATATATATATATTCACTTTGGTATTTATTCAGTGTAGTTGGAGACTTAAAAAAAAAGAATCCATTATGCTCCTAAGGAAGAAGTGCATTCAGTACCAGGTAACATCTAGATGGGAATTTAAAAAAGGTCCCTAAGTCCTTCCTGTCACTTCATGGCAGCTGTCAGCCCTTAAGCCTGGCTATCTTGTGTCCAATACCCACTTCCGTCATTTTACTTAGCTTGTACTTACTACTGCTCCCTGAAGGAAAGCGCACTCTTCAATCACTGCAGATTGTAATTGCCATCTCCATAATTTGCAAGCTACCTGAGCTGGCACCTTTCTCTGGAATGCAGCTTGCACGAAGTAGGGCTTAAAACACTTCTGTCCCACACCCCATTCTGTCTGAAGACTTGGCAGGAGTCTGCCTGATGATCAGGAACAATGCAGGGTTAAATGCTGGGTGGCCTGGTGGCCAGGTCGGGGGACAGCAGGTGGGAAAGATGGAAAGGTGTGTTGCTCTTGATGACAGGTTGATCTGTTTTTTCTGTGTCTCAAATACCACAAGCCGTAGGAAAGTGTGCTGTCTGTTCTTGGAAAGCTTGTAACCGAGATTTGCATGAGCACCATAGATTAGAGGCAGATGCGAAAACCTGTCTGGTTTTGAGCATCTCACCCTTCCTAGAGTTGGGAGCTGTGAAACATGCATTTTGTTCAGGACACACTCACAGAGCAACATCCCCAAGGGATGTCTCCTCATTTTTATTGTCTTCTCTTCCGTTTCCATCCTTCAGCCATCTAAGGTGTATATTGTATCACACAGGTGTGTGCTGGCTTCTGAACACAACCCAATCCTAGATGACTTTAAAAGGTGTAGCCGGCGGGTACGGTTTACGTTGTGAGTTTGTTTCTCTATCTGTATCTTAGTGAGGTTAACCAATACCATGGGCCATAAAGGGACCTAAGCCAAGCTCTCAGCTCTCCTCCTGTGCTAACTCAGTGTGTTCCATCTCTGAGACAGGGGATGGCAGTCATCTTAAGAGATGCTCAGTGATTTACCAACATGTAAGTTGTGTGCTTCTTAATGGAAACATGTTGATGGTTAAGAAATTTATGGAGATTATTCAAAGCCCGCCTTAATTCTGTTCTCGATGGCTTTGGTCCTCGTGATGGTATCCTCAGCCATGTAGCATGTAAAATTCAAAGGCTGTGTAGCTGAAACAGATCAAGAGGTATTGCTAGAGCAAGGAGAGAGAAAAGAAGAAACCACTGAAGAATAACACTGGTGCCTATTTAGGTTTGCATCTGGAGAATGCCTTCTGTCCCCTCACGTGGAATCAAGGGCTCTTTCCCCTGTCTGACTCTGGGTTCTGCCCTGCAGTCTGAAAGCTGTGTTGCCTCTTCTCTAGTGCCATCTCCCCTTCTCTTGACTTGCGAGCTGAGAGTTCCCCATCTCCTCCTGAGATCCTGTGGCTGGTGTATGGTGCTGCCTGTCCAATAGGGGGGTGTGCGTTTCTCCACATCAGTGTCCTTTTCTCTTGGAAGCTGACAGTGAAACCTCAGCAACACTGCCAGCCTTTGCCAGCCTGAGGAGTCGCAGCCTCCAACTTGCTCCCAGCTCTTGCGCCTGCTTTGTGGCATTGTATTCTGCACATTGGGCTGCCGGCAAGGACCAGACCAAGGCAAGATTTAGAAGGATTCTGGTGAGAACTGTTTCAGAGGGATATGGCATTTTAAAAGAATTGTAGTAAACAAACAGAATTGCAGAATCAACAAAGATAATTAGCATAAACAATGTCGTTTTAGGACAGGTGGTTTAAAAAAACAAACAAAACAAAAAAACCCAAATATGAACCCAATTTGAATTCTGCCAATTTGGAACCATTGAACCTTAATCTGCACCTCAGGAGCACTACCCAGGTTTGTTGATAAACTTGTTAAAACGCATCTTTTCTGTCTCCTTTTGTATCATTTTTTTTCTGGTCATTGTGCCCTTCTGTCAACCAGCTTGAAAGTAATTAATCTATTACAAGGTAGTTTAAGGACCTTTATATTCATAAAACATGACAGAAGCAAGAGGAAAAACAAAAGCCTCTGGATGTTTATAGACAGTTCAGGTCAGTCGTGGAGCCTGCAATGAGTTCCGGCTGGGGCTTGACTCCTCGTGTCCTGAATCTCCAAACGTCTCTCTTTCTCTCTTTGATCTAAGTATCATCTGGGTAATTCAGCTCCGCTGTGATATTGATACATTTGTCATTGTCTCGTTATTCTGAGTTGCTGCTACTCTTTTCTCTGGCTCTGGCTCGTCAGTGGGTGCATGCATGTGTTTCTCCTGGCTGCTGCTTCTCCTCGCTGCTTTCCTCTGTAACTTGGGGAAGGGGGCATGGCAGGGACTCCAGGGATGGAGGACTGTGGGTCTGCTTGTCACTCTGAGACTGCTCGTCACTGCGAGCCTCATTGTCTAACCCTACTATGCTGTCACTATGAATTTAAATCTGCAGTACTTCAGGCTTATTACTAAATGACGTTTTTCGTAATGCCTTGCATGGAAATGTTTTGACTTAAATGAAATGCGGAGTGTGGGTGAACGAAAAGCCGTTTATTTTTCTTGCGTTAAGGATGAAAAGTTCTTTATCGGAGTTAAGAGATTTTCTTCCCCCTCCTCTCACGTTTTCTTGGAGAAGGAAGACCTGGGGTTCCAAATGTGCTTCTCTGGTAGCCTGGTGGCCCTTCTCCTTGTGGAAGCTGAACTAGGAGCATTTGTGAATGAGTTTTAGTTTCTTGGAGTTATAAAAATGTGTGTAAACTAGTAAATCGTGTCTCATTCATGTGCAGTGGAGATTTCTCGTACTTTATGGACAAAAATAATTTGGCTACTAACGAATTAGGGCTACTTGCCAGTCTCATTGCGTACTGTAGGTAAGAGGAATGCTAGGAAGAAAAGCTGCTGGCAGCCACCCGGGGAAAGTTTCACGTGTGGTCGTGTTTCTATTTCTGCCCGTCACGTCTCTGAGAGAATGTGTGTTATAGAGAGGAAAATGCTCAAACAGGGCAGACATGCTCTTTCTTCCGCAGGAGTATGTAGAGCCACCATCAGCTCTCACCGAGGAGGTACCTGGGTGCCTAACTTACCATGCCTGCTATCTCCATCTTCCTTGTCACGTTGAGACCTCCGAGTCAGATACACTCAGAATAGATACAAGGAAGACTGAGGACAGAGAGGATTCTCTAAAAGCCTCTTGCACCAGAAGGTGTGACGTTGGCAGGGTGGGAGAGACAGGTCAGCTAGAGCTGGGAGCACTTGGGGAGTTTGAGGTCATGAGGATGTGCCTTCTCATCTGGGATTTTAGGAACATGGTTAAGAAAGGACATGAAAGGGTTAACCTGCTTTGTCTGTCTTTTAAATATTTTTTTTAAATCTTTTTTATTTTTATTTCCAAAACCAGAGGGAAAGGAGACAGACAAGAAAATTATGTTTTATTGGTACATCTTTTTATTGAAATTTATTTTAAAATTGCTAGTCAGTGTGGACTTATTAGGGAGTGACCAAAGGAATGCTAAGCTCTCTGGAACTGCTCTGTGCCTTTTGCATATAGTCTGTTGAAATCTCATTTTAATAATAATAGTTATTATTATTATCATTATCTATATATGATGGAAGGGACCCCAATGGGATCAAAGCATGCACGCTGGAAATGGCGTGTTCTAGAAGAAAGCAGGGAGCGAGAAGGTGCTGCCCTGTGGCACTGAGTTTGCATCCCCCAATAAGACAAATCCCTTGACAAAGTTCTACATCATGCTGGCTCTAGTTGTGGAGCTGAAACAATTGTTTGTTTGCCACAATTCCTCCTCTCATGTATTTACTCTGTGCCAGAGTCTGTGGGGCCAGAGGCTACAAAGTCCATGACTGTCTCTTCTTTTTTTTCTCACTCCTGTCCCCGTACCCCTCTCTTGTTGTTTTGTTTTACCTTTTAGAATATTTGCAATTGTGTTTCATAATATGTTTGAAAAGGGATTGCAAGAAAATGTCACCCAAAGTGGAGGTTAGCAGCTCAGCTTGCCTTTCATCTCAGTACTGTGCTCTTGTCTCCTTAAGCTGCTCCCGTTCTCTAGCAGAGGGAGGAATGGACCTGTGGTCAAACTCTCTAGCTCTGTTAACACAGGGATTCAACTTCAATCCTGTGTTAATCATAACTGAGCATACGGTGTCTGATTGCCATCCCTATCAGCATCATGACATGAAGAAATCCTGAATGGGCAAAGTACCGATCGCCAGAACACCTGGGAATGGATGAAGCAGAGATGAAATGAGTTTTGTTTCTAAGAGTGAAACTCCCATTTCCCTCATTTTCCTAATCAGAGCTGAAATTTGTGAATTGTTTCTAGATCCTGGAGGATTATGGGATATATGTCTTGGTAGAGTATTGTTTTAAAAACCTTAGAATTACTGGAAAAATAAAATGGATTTGATTTGACCGATAAACAGTTTAAGAACATTTAACGTTTTAAAAGCATTCCTCTAGGGAAATCGAAACAGATCCAAAGGCACAGAGGGAAGTTTAGAGAATTGTATGATGAAACACAGTATTTATACCTTTATGAGTAGATTAAAAAATATTTAGAGGTGACTAGGAGTGAAAGGGTTATTTGGGGAAATACTGTAATTATTCCCATATACCAAGTGTGGCATTAAGAGAAGCCCTTGAACTTACTAAGCAGCCTGAGCAGTCCCATTCAATTCTGATGCAGTGGTCTGGGGAAGACTACCCTGGGAGGAAGGAATCCACCCTAGAATACAAACGAGATTGGTTCTTGTCTCTCCCTCAGTGGAGGATCTCAGGGTAGGCATACCCCAGACACAGGCTGTTACTCTAGCTATAGAAACCCAAGGTGGTACTGTGGGGCGTGGGGAGTGGGCATTTGAAACTGAAAAGTTGGGGAGGATTGGGGCATGCTTCTATGATGTTTGGGGACAGCTGAGATTTCCTGTTCAGATAATAAGAAAGTTAAAGTTAGAGGCTTGGAGTGTACAGAAGAGTATTTTGTCAATTTTAAGGCACCCCCTCTCCCCAAAATGTAGAAGCCTTTTCTCTAGTTTGGCAAAGGATTTCATTTGTTTCTCTCCTTGCTGGTGCTTGGTGTATATTGTAGGAGACAGAGTTAGTTGTTCGACACGACATCTTAAATTTTCCATTTCTCTCAAACCAAGGCCTCCTAGATCCTTTAATGTGGGATAGAGCAATAGTCTAAAATTTCTCAAAAATCTCTCCACTCCAAAATTTTGTCACTTAGAAATATATATGAAAGGTTCCTAGCTCCTGACACTAGTGGTCAACATTCTTACATTTATTTTCTTGTTTGGAGATGGAGTATGTGTCATAGCTAGCCTTTTGATGTGTGGAGTCACAATGGTTGACTTGTCAATTAGATGCCATTGTACAGATGCAAGTCACCATGGTAGATCTCATCTAAGAGCTATGTACATTTCTTATTTAGAGTGGAGTGACAGATATTTTTATGAATTACGTCAAATAGGTAAAAACATTAAATGCATATTTTATATGCATAAAACTCTCAAGTGCTTTAAGTCACTCATTCCTGACAATTACAATTATCATAAGGATAAGTAGTACATGTGTGGCGAGGAAAAGAAAATATGCTGAGGGATGTTGGGAAGAAATAGGCAGGAGATAGTGGCCTGGATGCTGACAGTGTATTCATCAAATAAAAGAATCAAAAATAAGATTAGATATTCACACAGAGATATGGGCAGTGTAGGTCTTTGTATGAATAAGTAAAACACTGAGCTGTAAGGGAGCAAGATTGAGGAAGATTAAGAACAAGTACCTAGAGGGAGAACTTCAAGTGTTCCTCCAACTGAATGAAAGAGCCCAGCACAGGCTAGCCAACAGCATGTACATCACTTGGTGTTCAGAGATGTCAGGAAGAGGAATGGTAAAAGCCCTGTGACAAGGAGGGCTCTAAGGACTGAAGAAAGAGGGACTGTAAAGTTGTTCCACCTAAGAGGGTGAGATTTCCATATTGTTAATAATTTACATTTGGCAGATTGCATGTTGGTTGATTAAAAACACCATTTGAAGGGGAAAATGTGTAGTTCTACCATTAGAGACGTAATCTTTGATATCTAGCTAGGGGGGGTTAGTATTATTTCCACCTTGAGAATATGTTGTTGATCATGAAAATGTTGAACGAATTAAGTTTTAAACAGAGTCATTTATTTCAGATAACGTAACAATTGTCCATCAACAAATTATTTCTTTGCTTAATACTCACAATATTTTCTATGCTGCTTTGCATTTCGGGAAATATGAATGTTAGTCTCTCATTCCCTTTGTGAAGATGTAAAAGTTATTAGAAAGCCAACATAGAAGGAAACCTATGAAACCAGCACTGCATTTAGCACTAGGACCAAAGAAAAATGTGCAAATGGCCTCCTCCTGAAGCAGGGGGAAATCTGTATGGGGTGCCTGCGGGTCTGCTTGCCGCTGATGCATCTGATGGCCTAGCATTTAGTCATATACAAGGTTGGCATATGTTCCTGTTTCTAAATCAGGAGTTAAACCGTTGTGATGCACGAATCCTTCAATCCCTTGGGTTTCAGCACCTCTGAAATGGGCTTACAAACGACTATAAAAGTATCTAACCTACCTTCTGAAGAATTGTGCATACCCTTCTGAAGCTTTAGGAAAACATTTGGGTATTTCTAAATGCAGTCCATTGAATTCATATTTTTGAAAGTGAGCTGCCTCTCTGGAAAATGAGAGGTAATCTGGACGTTAGTAAAGTTATTTTTATTTTTATTTTTTATAAAGACGCCTTTCAAGGTGTCTTAAAACTACCTTTACATAAATGATCCCTGTAAGGAACTGGTTGGCCAATACCTCACCTTTACTGTCCATGTAATTACCATTCCTGAATACCTCTAATTACTGATTCCCAGTAACGTATATGACAGCCCTACCACTGTAACTTTAGTTATATCTCTTCACTACTAATGACTGGACATCCTAAACACAACTTGTCTCATTTCGTGTGTAGGAAATCTGATATACTAATAGTTGTTTTTCCTAACTTTTGGTATATCAGGTATATTTTCAAATTTCACATCAAATTAATCTTTAGGTAAATTAAATTGTGTTTGCACACAACTATAAGAACAGATGACTTTAGAGAAAAATTATTGAACAGTAATAAAAAACAGTGATGTCTGTGAATGGAGGAAAAATCTCACACACCAGTGCTTCTTAAATTAGTGTTTGCATGAGTAGTTTAACACTGAGAAAATATGAGGTGACTTAGAGAAGCTATTATCCATGTAAGTTCATATCCTGTGCAGGCTCAGAAAAATCAGGAGGAAGAATTTCTTCCTTATTTTTGAATGTGGAATAAAAAAAGGGGAAATATACAGATTTCTTTTTATGGGCAGCTTTATAACAAGTGACAAAAAAAAATCACCCAAAAAATAGGGCCCATATTTTTGATATAAAATTGTTTTCCACTGATATAATCTGTTGAAAGCCAGAAGCCATCCAAAGTGCTGATACCAATTTAAGAAGATCATCTTTTGCCTTAATTATACATCTGGGAAATGTTAGCTGAACATTTTGTGGAGAACACTGAATACCTTACTTACCAGTTGTCTAAAATACTGCTAATGATCGACACGGTGCCAGTGTTTTGATGGCTAGAGCCTAGGATGAGCATGAATACAAAGAGCACAGTTGGAAAAAAGCACACATTTTATACAAAACAGATTTCAACCATCTGTTTGGCGCTTAAGTATGTGACTATAGGCAGTATATGAAAGAGACCACTGTCCACGTTATGAATGGTATCACGTTTATTGGAACCTTAGAGAAACCATAGGATTTCTGAAAGCATGTAGAACCAATGGTTCTCTTCAGCTAAATAATAAAAACAAGAGCCTCAGCCAAAATTTTGTTCTCTTTACAATCTCTTCTATGTCAGTTTTCTTCCCCTAGCAAAACGGTTTTTGCTAATAAAGCATGTCCCAGTGCTACAATCAGAGTATTAAAGACACCAGACAGCCCTCCGCATGTGACCCCAGGGAGGGGAGCCCCAGATGGCTATGAGATACAAGACTGTTTGCTTTAGGAATAGGTGAGATCCCCAAATCTGTCATCCAAGTTCTGTGCTAAGCATCAAATCAGACTGTAGGTCAAGGGCCCAGACATAATTCTGTGTTTTCCCTTTGCTTCTGAACTCAGAACATCCTATCAGAGGGATGCAGGGTCACCATGGCAGAGGGAAAAATCATGAGGGTAGGCAACACGAGATCACCTGATCCATTTCCTTAGGGTCCCCGCAGTGCAGAGGTGACTGTCGGTTAACATTAATTAGATGGTTTACATGTGTGGACTTCACAAAGATGACATGCCATTCCCGAGCACCTTGCTGACAAACATGTTCTTCTGAAGAATCCTCTTATGTGCTGTAGTTCTTTAGCTGATGCTTTCATTTCTAAATATTAGGAAAGTTGAGCTCCTAGAATTGTGTTCTCTTACTGAATCATCTGGTTTTCTTATGTGGGTTGAATGGTATCCATTGATAATTTTTCCAGCCCTCAATGAAGAAGTTATGTAGTACTATATAAAGAAATATTCCCAGAATCCCAACTAATCAATGCTTTCAATATGGCATCTAGTACCCAGTGTCCCTGCTCAGTGCTTGAAACACAGCTAATGTAAGTGAGATGTACAGTAGGTATGAAGCACACACTGGATACCAAAAATTTAAAAGAATACGAAGTGTTTTAATTTTTTCCCTTTTATTTTTTATTCTGTATTGCTATACCATTTCGACCTAAAGGCTCAAGAGATACCATTAAAATTATTTTCATATACTTTTGCAACATTGGTGTGACTAGCAGAAAGTCTAAGTTTCCATCCAGGGCTCATTTTCTTGGCTTATTTTGTATTTCTGTTGGATAATGTTGTATATCTTCTGTGGGTGGAGCAAGGTGAAGACATTTCAATCAGTGCCTGGAGCCTTGGAGCTCCTGGTTCAGTGGGGTAGCAAGGAGTCAGACAGATTTCAGGATTTGTTATTTCTCTTCCTTCTTAGTTCTACAAGAAAGTGACATTGGACACTGATGTATCATATGCCTCTTACCTGATAGGTACTATTAGCTCTAGACCTGGATGGGTCATGATGGCAGGGAAGATGTTTAAAGACTAGACTGGCTGCTTTAGAGAAGAGTGGAAGGAGTGATTGTATTTATTCCCTATGATACCACCATGCATAGCTCTCCTCTTCCTCTTGTGGCTTAAGGGAGTTCGTGGTTGGAAGGAAAACCTTCAGGCTTTGTCTCCCAGCTGATGCTGCACATAACTTTCCGAATTGACCCGCAAGATGCCATCCAAGCTCCCGCTCTATGCATATGGAGACGCACTTATAAATATAGATGTAAAGATAGCACAAGCATTCGGCATGTACGTGTTATGTGCCAGACTCCCAGTCGCTTTGAATGCCTTCTTTATTCTGTGTTCACGACACTCTCGTCGTCGTTCATCTTCCCCCTAACCTCACACAGGCGGTGTGTGTGTGAGGGGGCACACAGAGCTAGTTCCTAATATTCTCTTAGGTATTTACATCTGAATGTGGCTTATCAACCCTCTAGAACATCTGCTTTTATTAATCTTACTGTATCTATGACTCTATGTTTTTTAACTTACATTGTGGCTTTGAGAGCGCAACCAAGGACCTTGCAAATCAAAGATAAGATATTTTCTCGAACTATAACCCTAGTGTTAAAGACTTCTTTGTCACTGTCACCCTATTATTGATTTAGGAAATAAGATGCACCTACAGTTTTAGAATTTAATATGTGTTTTGGAGGAAAGCTATCTTTGAGTGTTTTATGAATATATTTGCTTTAAATGGTGGTTGTGTATTTAAACTGATGTGTTAGAAACTTCATGCACTGATTGGGACATTAACTAACTAACTAACTAACTAACTAACTAACTAACTAACTAACTAACTCTTGCTTTAGTTTTGTTTTTGAGGCAAACTCTTTCTCTGTAGCTCTGGCTGGCCTGGAACTCACTCTGGAGCCCAGGTTCTTCTCAAATTTGCAGCAATTCTCCTGCCTCTGTTTTCCCACCTCTGGATTGCAAGTGTTTGGAACCACACTCAAACTGTAATGTTATGTTCTAGAAACCTGTCTTTTAAAAATAAATTTATTTATAGTATAAGCTGGGATGCCCAGTAGATTCCTGGGTCTATCCTATAGATGTTTGTTCAATGTCTTCTCTGTTTTAAATCCACACATGGAAACCTCTTTCTGGGTCAGTGAGGCTATAAAATCTCTCTCTCTCTCTCTCTCTCTCTCTCTCTCTCTCTCTCTCT
>NW_022196903.1:138140981-138167907 GCF_008632895.1 Mastomys coucha | reverse complement strand
CTCCTCCTCCTCCACATCCCATCCCCATCCTCCTCCTCTCCCTGAGCCTCTTACTCTCAGTTCCTTTAACACACATCACGTACTGAAATCAAGTCTTTGCACAAGGACTCTATCTTGTTAGGAGTGGCATCTGATCATTTTTGTGGACTCAGCAGCCAGGCAACTTCTTTATCCTACCCTAAGTTGTAAGTTTGTCAGCATTTACATCTCATGTGGTGATATGAATATCTAAACATAGTTTACGAGTTGGATGACAAAGGGATATTTATTAAATGTGAGATTAATCCTTGGGAGAAAGTTGTAACCATCATCCGCTGACTTGAGGGCAGAGCAATGGTAGTTCTGAGTAGGAACTTCAGTTGATTCTGAAAGTAAGGTCGGTCATACTGGCAGTGACACCATGGAGGCTTCATGGAAACAGGAAAGCATTGGAGGATGGAATTTGCCTTCACGGTTTTCAGCGTGTGAGTTTTTTCAGTTTTAATGCTAGATTCATGTACCCTACTGTAGGCTTGAAGTAACCCATGTCTTCCTTCTTTGTTTTATCTTTTGATCTTTAACCATTGTTCCAAAGATTTCAAGAGGCTTGAAGAAGCCCCTGGAAAGCACCAACATTCATCAGGGATGTGACCTTTCCCAGGTGAATAAACTCTGCGTGGCATCAGTTCTTTATCTGTAAAGCCTGTGCTATAGTAGTCTCCGTCTCATAGTCCACTTCTACTGCTCAGAGAAGTGAAACCTTGCATGGTAACTCATGCCTTTAACCCCAGAGCTTGGGAGGCAGAAGAAGGTGGATCTCTGTAAGTTTAAGGCCAGCATAGTCTCCAGAGTACGTTTTTGGCCAGCTAGGAAGACATGGTGAGACCTGTCAATAAATTAAAAAGAAAAGAAAAAGGAAAAGAAATTATATGTACTTTAGACTGTGGAGGAAATGTTCAAGATGATGTTTCCTTAACTGATACTAATATCTCAGAAAGGATTCCTAGAATATTCCATGTGCAAGTAATGTTGGGTGCATACTAATTAGAAAATACAAAATACTTAGTAAATTTCTCTGCTTTGGCTCGAACTAGAATCTGACCTGCTTCGTAAGAGAACAGCAGCCCTCCTCACGCTTTAGGATCCCCTAAAGTTACACATTTTACACACACACACACACACACACACACACACACACATACACACACACGTACACACACACACACACCCCCCTAAATCTATATTATAAACTTTATTGTACATATTTATTATATAAATGTATAGATATGTTTAAGTGTATATGTTATATGCAATCTATATAAAACAATATGCCTATACATAAAGATATATATGTACTCAGTTTACATAGCCAAATACATGTATAGATTGTATGTATGTATAGCTGTGTGCATTGTCAATGTATACATGTAATATATATATATGATATATAAAACTTAGTTCTTAGATTTATGTCATATGTATGAATGTGTATATTGATAATGTGTACAGTATCAATAAATAATCTATATATGCATAATATTAAAAATGTGACATATTTCATATATATGTGTGATTGCTTATGAGTAGTGTAAATTTAATGATTTTTTAAATATAAAACTAAAACCTTGGCTAAGAATACCTCTGAGTTCTCTAGTCATGATGAGTTGTTTTTTTATGAGGAACAGCTTGGGGTTTTATCAGGTCTTTGCAGTTGCTCTTGAGAAGGCCTGGTTGTCGGAAGGGTGATTTATTTTATGGATATTTAATATGTGTTTAATAGAAGAGGTGCAGAAAATTCAAGAGCCTTTATTCACATTGCCATTTTTAGTAGAGACCAAACAAGAGAAAGAGCACTGGGTGATAATGAACTTAGTCGGAGACGGCACGTCTATAAGTAGCGAAACTAATGTTTGCCAGGTATGTAGATTTCTTGGTGGAGGGATACAGGCAGAGATCTAAGAAAAGGCTAACTAGTCCTGTAAACTACCTCCTTTAAATAGCAGTTCTTGCATCCAGGCTGTTGCTAAGAGATGGGGAACAATTAGTTCTTGACTGAGTTGTATTCTTGCCTAGCTTGAGGGCCCTCCCACCTCTGTCCTTAAAGTGACTTCAGGTTTCAGAGTGTACACAGTCAAACCAAGACGTGCCTCTGTGCGGACAAGGCCCAGGAAGCAGAGAACACACTGTAGAGGGGACATGCATATTACAGCTGCTCATGCTGGTGGATAGGTAAGCTTCTGTGGTTCTGAGAAATACCTTGTCCTGCCGGCCCTCAGTGTACCCTCAAACATCTCTGACTTGGTTTAATCACTTAAACAAACAGATAGAGGGTCTTTGTCATTCTTCAGTGACTTCACTGAACCCGCACTTGGTGTCTGCCCAGCAGCAGCCACATCTCAGCTGATTCCTCCGGAAGTACTTAGGGAGCAATTGCAGTGGGAAGAGTGTGTCAGGGCTGCTCACTCTAAGGGGGGGAGTGAGGAAGCACATGGCCGCTGCTGGGGGATAACAAAGTCTCTGCTTACATTTATCAGAGGCTTTTACAAATCAGCAAACGCTTGCCTCAAAAAGTTGATTTTTGTTGTTGTTGTCGTTGTTTTTATTGTGGCATAGGTGTTTTCAGAATGCTGTTTATAAAGATAGCTTCTTGTGGACAATATCGGTTTATTGGACCCATCAGCCCACCTAACTGTTTTGTTTCCTTTTTAAAAATCAAAATATGATCAATATCGAATAAACTCTGAGTTAATCAAATCTGGAAACAATCATTTGCTCTCTCTTTGTGTACATCAATTTACATGTGCTGCTGTGCCCATGGGAGAACTCTATGCACACACATGTGGTCATACATGTGGCGATCAGAGGTCATCGTTACTCCTTCCTTAATCAATCTTCACCTTATTTTTTGAGGCATGGTCTCTCCTTGAACTTGTATCTGTTGGACCCCAAGCTGGTCCCTTGGTGCTCCAGGAATCATCCTGTCTCTACCTCCCTGGTGCTGGGATCACAGAGGTATGGTGCTGCCATGCTGGGATTTTACACAGGTGTTAGGGATTAGACTCAGACCCTGTTCTCACATGGTATGTCTTCTGCAAGCTCCCAATGCCTCTCAGTTTTTTGCTTTAATTAAAAACAAACCTAGGTGCACAGGTATGGAGATTGACTTAAGAGCAAAGTAATTCCACTAGAAACCTTTATACCTGTCCCTCAGATCTTTTCTTAAAGTCACTTAAAAGTTTAGTTAAGGGCCAACACCCTTAAGAAGCGTGAGAGTCTCCACAGGCATGCAGCCCTGTTCCCGTCATCCATCAGGAGAGTTAATACCCACACAGTACTGACGCGTAGCCCTCAGCACACAGCCACCTTTTCTCATGCTCTCCACGATGCTTTCGATAGTTTTGTTCTTAAGGACTGATTCCACCTTAGGCCTTTCTTTCTTCATCTTTGTGAAGTGAGAGTAGTCTCTCTTAGTTTGGTGCTGACACAGACACTCAGAGAACAGTACAGGGATACAGCACACAGGGATCTGTCACTCACGATCACAGATTACAAATACGAATAGAGTGTTGTGGCAAGAGAGCTTTGACCAGCACAGAGCCTGCCTGTTCGAGGCAGCACTCAAGGGGGAAACGGGTTTCCTATATGTCAGAAGCAGTCGCAGCTTACCCAGAAAGTCACTGACCATAGACAACAACTGTTTTTGCAGATCATTTAAGAAACTTAAATTTAAGATTCTTAAGTCTGTGTTCAAGACGTCAGGTTTGAAGTCATACTTAAAGCGTACCTTGTTCAGTTTTCCTAACTGTTTCAAAACTATGTGTCAGCTACTCCAGGGAAAACGAACCCACCTGTATCCTTGATCACTGTTCTCACAAGCTAGAAATGTTCTCATGAGTTATAAGTGTTCATTGTGTGCCTGGAAATATTACAGGTGACTTTCTGCCTCGACTCTAATGCCTTAAAATACATGTCAAAACTTAAAATGCTGTTTACTTGGTAAGTGAGTGCTTGCCTGGCCTGGGGAAGGTCATGGATTTGAATCCCTCCCTGCATTGTAAGCACACACACACACACACACACACACACACACACCATACCTCAAGGTGTATAGGTGTGTAACCATACTATGAGTGCCCATAGTATGTGTGCATACATGCATGATGTGTATAGACAGACCCCTGTGTTATGTATGTGCCAGGTAGGTCCCCCTTATTCCCCTGAGTAAGTTGTTTCTATTTTCTGCCCCAGTTTACTTGTTTATACCCGTTTAAGATAAAATATACTTGCTGCACAACGTTATTTTGCAGATGGCCAGCAAGAGTCCCAGGCAAGGCTTTGGCAGGCCTTCAGCATATCAAGCAGTGCACACTGCCCGTGGCTGGGGGTTCAGTCTATACTAAGTCTGGATCACTTTCATGGGAGGACCTGAGCTGCCCTTCTGCCAGATCCACACTGCAAGTTTTCTTTTGCACCCCACTTCCACCCCCCCAATAAATGGTCAGGGAGCTCGTGTGCTGCTTCCTCTTGAGTGTGTTCTCCAAGATTCAGAAAGTCAGTCCTAACATATTCATTATAGATTAGGAAAAAGGCATCCTGGGAATGAAGCAACCATGACATTCACCCTGACGTATTTCTGCATCCAGGTACATTTTAAACCATGTGGGATGGATTCAAAAGGGAAGCGTCCACCTGATAGTCCTGGACAGTTTATGGAACAAAGTCGGCCTCACCAGCTGAACAATTGAGCGGTTTTTCCGCGCATGGCGGCCAACTCCCTCCATGACTCAGCAGCCTTTACCTCTGTTGCTGTCTGTTTGCCTTCCTTGCTTGCCCTTCATCCCACCAAGGTCTGGGAGGGAAGCTCTAGGCTTGGGCTTAGTGAGAGGTGAAAGAGGTGTTGTGTGGCCAGGGTAAGTTGAGGAGAGCAAAGCTGGGGAAGGCTGGTGTCCACAGCCTGTGGATTCTCCCTTTGATGAAATGTGACCACTGAAGACTGATTTGATTCAATTAAACCCTTAAGTTGTCATTATCCTGTTCATTGGTGGAGCATGATAAACCTCATTGCGAAGTACTAAATATAACATTTTTTGTTGGTTCAATACAAGCTGTCATGTTATGTTAGGGCTCAAAAATAGTGGTTCTAAAGATAGATTTTTCAAATGTATTAGATATCCTTAGGTAAAACCCAGCCTGCTCATAGAAGCTAAGACTGCCTCGTAAGCATAGATGACACTCATTATTACGTGTACTGTTTAAGCGCATTGCGCCGCCTTAACACCAGCGGGGGGGTCTGCTATCTCTGTTTCCTCTCTTTCTTTTGGTACAGTCTTGTTTTTTCAGGCTGAAAGGTTAGTTGTCTTTTCTCTATTAGATATTCCTTTTAAAACGTTTACATATAGATCAATCCTGTGAAGTATGAACTTTGTAGGCTCCTGAATTTAATTACCTATCCAGCATTGCCTGGCCGGTCCTGTAGAATTCTTTATGAGGCCAGCACTTCTGACCGGAGGGTCAGTGGGGCAGCATAGCTCCTGCTGAGAGTCTGAGCTGATGCGTCTGTTCTTTTCACATCATCCAATACTGAACTCTGTATTTTACTCTATCACAGAATTGAAATTTTATAGAATACTGTTCGTTTGACAGATGTGACTGGGGGTAGGGGGCGAGGAGTGGCAATCCTTATTTGTAGAGGAGGGGCCATTGGCATTAAAAGATTCTCCACACCAAATCCTTCAGATTTCAGGCTAATTAACCATTAAGATTTTCAGTGTTTTAATTTTGTTCATGCTTTAAAAATCACAAAGGCTAATTTATTATAGTTTTTTAAATCTGGTTGCTATTATTTTAGTAATGAAATTTATTTACCATAAATTAATAGCAGCCCATTTCTTCTGGGCTGACAGTTTTATGATAGTAATGGGTAGTGGATAGATTAATTTTCAGACATGTATGTTAGGCTTATTTCCCTCTTTTTGATTCTTTCTTCCTTTCTATTTTCTTTTCTTTCTGTTTCTTATGTTTGTTTGTTTTTTTCCTGATAAATTCCAGGCTGGCCTTGAAGTTGCCCTGACTTCCAGGCTGGCCTTACAGATGGGCTTTCTTGCTTTAGCTCTGGGACAGGTGGTCTATCACCCTGAGTCCCCTGCCAGGTGTCCTCAGGTTTCTGAATAGGAGTCCCAGTTTGAGCCACTAGTTATTGCCTGCTGCTTTTAGTAGCTATAGGACCTAGGATTCTTAAAGATCATCATCAGATGTATAAATATAATTAAATAAAATAAATAGCAAAAGCCAGAAGGATACAAATGGCAAGCTCTACTCTCCCTAAAGTACAATAAACACTAATTTTCTTTTAAGAATAGATAACCACTTTGTATATATAATAAATGTGAGGAATTAAAAACTTGTAGGGCTGGCGAGATGGCTCAGTGGGTAAGAGCACTGACTGCTCTTCCCAAGGTCCTAAGTTCAGATCCCAGCAACCACATGGTGGCTCACAACCATCCATAATGAGATCTGACGCCCTCTTCTGGTGGGGCTGGAGCAAGCGGGGGCCAGATGAGGGGGGCCTGAGCGAGCAGGGCCGTCCTGAGTTCAATTCCCAGCAGCCACATGATGGCTCACCACCATCTGTATAGCTACAGTATACTCATACACATAAAATAAATAAATAAATCTTTAAAAAAAAACTTGTAGTATTTTATAATTGATATATGCTTCTCTGTGCTGTTTCAACAGAGAGGGGTATAAACATGTAAAATCGTCAGATACTTTGATGTTGAATAGGGATGTCAAAGGAAAAAGTGTCTGTGCCGTTCTCACCTCTGTCTTCAGGGCTTGAGAGTTAGGGGTCTATTTAACTTAAAATGTTACTTGTCTGTTTCTACAAAACACCTTGACCACTCAGGAGTGAGCTCCATCAATGCTAAGAGGAAGAGTTCCTGGATCCGTGCCTCAGCAGAGGCCTCTGGTCATAGTTGTTGGATGTGACAGCAGGATCATTTTGGCTACTCGTAAGCCCTACAAGTCCAGTGCTTTCTTGGACATGGTTCCACTAGATTCTGTGACTTCTTGTCTCATTTTCCACGGGCTGACCTGTCTCCTAAGAGGGTTTCTTGCCTAGTACCTTTCCAGTGTCCATCCTCATTGGCCCTATGCATCCTGGTTGGGTGAAACCTGATTGGGTAATACTTAGGTCTGTCCACTGTAGCTGTCTTCATAGCCCTACATTAGTTGGATGTATGCTTCATAGCATCTCATGGATGGACATCATGTCAACCTTGCAACCTGTAATGATTGTTGGGTATAACAGGGTTTCAGAGTGAGCATCCTGATAGCTTTATGAGGCACTCTGCAATCAGTGACTCCTGGTATCAGCACCCCCAAAAAATAGAGTCAAGATTAAACTATGACCTTTAAAGCACAGGCCAGAGACGACTATGAATGCTTCTTGGAGACAATGCTGAAACAATTGGTAGTGCTTGGGGTACTTTTTGAAGCTACATCCCAGAGTGAGGAGAGATGACTTTGTAGTTGGTGGATCCAGTCTTTCTTCTTTGGGATAAAAATCTAGATGAATAATTTACCCTTGAACTATGGTGGGGAGAGATGGTCTTACTATTATATAGCCCATGAGTCACTACTGTTTGCCTCGACCATCATCTTAATAAGGTGACAGAAATAACATTAATTATGGAAAATATTGTGTCATGATCTTGGGCTGTGTAGTCACACATGCACATGTACATACAAGCTTAGAATTTAAAATGGGAAAAGGAAAGGGGAAGAGGATGAGGAAGGGAGAGAGTGGATGTTTTCATTTACAGATACAGTGAAGAAGGAGAGAGAAGAGAGTATATCTATAGTAATGTGCTCTGAATTTTTCCCCAGAATGACAGACTTCCAAAGTAAGCATGGTATTTCCCCAAGCAGGACCAGAATGTCCCTCCATGAGCTTGGGCAGTTTATTTTCAGCAAGGACAAACTAGTTGTTATGACTTCAGGGACAGTGAAAAGAAGGTTGTCAATCTACAAGAACTTTTGAAGAGCATGTGTGAATTTGCATTTGTGAGTATGAACATGATTATGACACACGCATGCACATCAGAGGTTAACAATGGGTGTCTATCTTCATCTTCCAGCTTGTTTGAGATGGGATCGCCTGTTATTTGTTAGTATTTATACAATGTTAGCTGGCTTATAAACTCTTGGACATTTTCCTGTCTTTATCTCCCATCTCATGATAAGAGTTCTGGGATTATAGGTGTGTGTTCTATTACTTGATTTTTATATGGGTTCTGGGGACCCAAACTTAGTTCCTCAGGCTTACATGACAAGGACATTATCCATTGTGCCATCTCCCCAGTCCTTCTAAAACAAATTTCTTATAAAGCTTAAACATATAAGCTAGACTTATTATTTTTGGACAAACAAAGCAGGAGCTGTCTACATTAGAAAATGAAGTTATGGCTGGGCAGTGGTGGTACACACCTTTAATCCCAGCACTTGGAAGGCAGAGGCACGTGGATTTCTGAGTTCAAGCCCAGCCTGGTCTATAGAGTAAGTTCCAGGACAGCCAGGGCTACACAGAGAAACAACAACAACAACAACAAAAAAAGAGAGAGAGAGAGAGAGAGAATGGAGTTATTCTAATTTAGCCTAGATGTGTACTAGCTAGGTTCTTTGTTTCTCTTTCACCTTTTCCTTAGAAGGTGACAGACAGAAACTGTGGAGATGGACAGCCAGTGCTCTGGGATGGACTTCTTAGGGTCCCTGTCCTCTGGCGTTCCTAAGACGTGTGCTTTGCATGTATCTCTGTCTCCAGGTAGGCAGAACTCAATGGCTCCTTACCCATACACTGCATCACACCTTCCAAAACATTTCTGGACTCTTCCATGATGCTTTTGTGGGTCAGAGAGGTCTGTGTCAGTAGTTAGATATGCAGCCTGGACTGTGGGAAAGTACAGGGGACATTGGTCCTCTGCTTGCTGTGACTCATACTGAGACTCAGGTGTCCCCCTGCAAGCAATGATTAAAAGTATTTTAAAAGCCATGAGTTGATAGGATGCATTGTCCGCTCCCCTGATTACCAGACTAACGAGCAGGGATTCCTTCTCTTCTGCTCTTCCAGTTTCATGTGTCAGAAGTTCAATGAGAAACAAAACCCAGAGTGTCTTGGGGGGGGGGGTGGTGTCGCTTAGTGGTAGGGAACTTATCTAGCATGCAAAAGGCCCAGCACTATAAAGAACACAGACTTTTTCAGGGTTGTTTCCATTATTTATTTGACGAGGGAAGCCATTTTTTATTGGAAAGCTTACCATTGACTATAAAATTGATATGCCCAAGTAAACAGTCCAGATGTGGAGCCTGAGGGATCCCATTCTGTGTTACCATATCTGATAGAATAGGTAGTAGAGTTGTGTTCATGGCTCATCCTAACCTCGGGTCACACTAGTGGGGGGGGTGAGTCGCGTTGCAGCCTGTCACTCTCCTGCAGCCTGAATCTGGACTCCCAGAGTGTGCAGGGCGACACTCCGCTACCAGGTCAGGGCTGGGGTGCTCATGGCCATGGTAACACAGTCATATTGGTATGATACTAGGAAAGTATATGAGGACGTGGATCTCCATGAGAGAAGAATAAAAGAGGTTTAAGGTGAAAACTTACATCTGAACTGACAGGTGCCGCGTGAGGCTCCGTTCTAATCAATTCTCATTTTCACCAGTAGTTTTTTTTCTTGGTTTTCCTAGGGATTCAATGAAAGAGGCTAGCATAGGAAACAGTGTGAGAATAACACACCCAAGCGTAGCTTCTGTCACTGTGTCTCCAAGATCACTCCATTTAAAAGAATGCTATAGAGCCACTGAGCATGCTGGCTCACTCTTGTGTCCTCATTGACAGACAGATTGCTCTAAGCTCAAGCCTGATCTACATAGCAAATCTCAGGGCAGCCAGGCCTACATTGTGAACCCCTATCTCAAAAAAGGAAAAAAAAATCAATGGATGACTGAGTTTTGCACAGATCTCATTCGGTGACATCGTTTGTCACATAGGAACACATTCTGAAGCAGTGCAGCATGGTGGCATTGTTAAAACCTTGCATAGATGTAGAACCAGCACCGTAGCAGCTGAGAGCCAACCACCAGTTACTTGCATCTATCCTCCTTCTTCATATTCAACCTGACTTTGGAGTTTCCCATTTTCATATCAGCACATAACTGATCACATACATTTCTAAGTTTCTCTTGCTGTTTAAGAGTGGAACAGTCTTAGTTATGATGTGCATGATCAAGGCATAAACTATTTTCCTGTAATCTCTGTTTCAGACAGCTTAAGAATGGCATAAACGTGTTGCCTGCTCTTCAGTAAAAATTAATGCTGTTCATTAAAGTGATTCACACATAATCCTTATAGCATTATCAAGATGTTGTCTGTCTCTCTTGATATTTGACATGTCCTGAGTCCTCCTTGTGACACTGGAGCAGAGTGTCATGCTGATGTGTGAGGTTGTCATGGTTGGTTTCTCGCTACAGTACGATGTTACACTGCTGTGGTAGTTAGAAAATCTCATGGCCATGGTAACACAGCCATATTGGTATGATACTAGGAAAGTATATGAGGACGTGGATCTCCATGAGAGAAGAATAAAAGAGGTTTAAGGTGAAAACTACATGGACTTGAACATACAAGCTTAGCAAGGCTTTGCTTTAAGTTCAAAATGTTGCTCCTGTTGGTTACTCCAAGCTCTGAAGCAATTACATACTGCATGTATGCGTATACACATCTATTTGCACATACATTTAGATGCATACAGAGATATATGTTCCTAAAAATCAATCAATAATCCTTTCTGTTGTACTTATTTTATGAATTCCTGTGAACTTAGAAATTTTCTTTATGTTTATGTTTTCGTAAATATTTATCCATTCTGTGCCAGTGTGACAAGTGTCAAGAGAGAGCTAAGCCTTCAGTCTATAATGCTATTGCAAGGATGAAGGTTCAATTCCCAGAACTCACAAGGAAAGCCAGGCGTGGCGATGCTCCCTTGTACTCCCATCACTGGGGAGGCAGAGATAGGATGGTCCTTGTTTTTGCCGGGCCAGCCAGCCAATCTAGCCCTAATCACACAAGCTCCCAGTCAGCAACACACCTTGTTTCACAGTGGATGTGGACAGCACCGAGCAGCAAAGAGCATGAGAGGAAAGATAACTGCAATCCACCTCTTCTCATTGCAAACACACACACACACACACACACACACACACACACACACACACACACGCATACATGCATGCACGCATGTGCACATGCACAGCAATAAAAGTGATTATTTAAAAGGAAACATGGACATGCCTGATGTTTTATTTCAGTACAATTTGTTGGCTATTTGTTTGCCAGTTCAAAACTTCAGAACTAATTTTGACAACATTTATGGAAAAGGAGAATCCTCATTCTGAACTGATCATGGCAAAAGTATAATTGTGGAAGTAAGTGCTATAGACTGTGTTGTTCTGACACCCACCATAGATACCCACAGATTGTCACAGTGACTCAGAGGAGAGAGAAGCTCTAGTTTGAGACACAAAGGGCCAAAGGGCTGTAGAGCACTTGGCAAAGAAAGGAAAGGACATGCAAAAGAACAATGGTGCATCATGAGGACAGCCTGGAATGAGGTTAGACGCTGTCCCGATGCAGGCACGCCTGAAACACTGGGCTACACCTTGGCAGTTTGTGAGGCTAGGGGAAGACTGGGGTGGGCACTGAGTGTTTGAACTTAGAGTAAGTTGGATAGTTGCACCTATGTAGGCTTGCAGTGTGGGAGGAGGATGAACTTTTGAGCTTAGAGCACAGTATGGGACACAGGCTCTAGGCATATGCATCTCTTGCTGTGGTATCCCTCAGTGACTTCAGCCATTCATGGAGTGCATGCCCCTCTCCTGCTGAAGTGATGGATACATCTTGGAGTTCAATGGTATATATTTAGTTAGAACTCAGCTTCGGCTTCTGGGATAACACATATCTGGATATCCTTGTCTGTCAGTTCCCACCTGAACTCTAGTCTACAGCCACTGCATATTTCTTTGTTTATAATCTGTATTTTTTTTTTTAATGCTAGTATATCAACATATCAATAGACATCTCATTGTCTTTTGAAATACTTCCCTTGATGGAATGGGAAGAGTGGCAGATTCCCTCCCTAACTTCTACACAACCTCCCTTTCTCCCCTAAAACATGCATCTGAGCAGAGGTTCTGCTCACTTGTGAGCTCATGGGTGCCTAACTAAAGGATCATCTGTCTTCATTTCCATATGCCACACTCAATGTCAAGATGCCAGAATGACTTACCTAGTGTATCAGGTGTTGAAGCTTGCTATGAATTTAATGGAAGCTGAACATCATTAGTGCACACAGTGTGTGACCAGTGTTACCTGTACATGTGACGAACACTGTGCCCCCAGGGTCTCACTCTGTATGCGCAACCATCTCCTCAAATCTGCTTCCCATGACAATTATGCATGCCCCGCAAATATAGAACACCAAAGAGAGAAAATGAGAGGTGGGGGAGAGACAGAGACAGAGAGGGAGAGACAGAGAGAGAGGGACAGAGAGAGAGAGAGAGAGAGAGAGAGAGAGAGAGAGACAGAGAGAGACAGAGAGAGAGACAGAGACAGAGAGAGATGGAGACGGAGAGACAGAGACAGAGACAGAAAGAAACACAGAGAGAGAGACAGAGACAGAGAGAGACAGAGAGAGACAGAGATGGAGAGGGAGAGACAGAGAGAAACAGACAGAAAGAGACACAGAGAGAGAGACAGAGAGAGACAGAGAGGAAGAGACAGAGAGAGACAAAGAGAGAGAGAGATTTGTGTCAATGACCATGAGTACATTCTCTTCCAATCTTTGTATTTATACAAATAGTGAGGTTTGCTGTTGTTGTTGATTTTATACCAAATCCAAGGTTTACTTTGTGAGTTGACAATTCTGCATTTAAAGAGGGATTGGGGTTTGTAAATTTCAAAAGCATCTCAGTAATATTTTTGCATGCTGAAAGATAGATTGGTCATCAATAGCAGAATGTATTAGATTTTTTATTCTTTCCTGTTATTTTCTTTCTTTTCTCTTTCTTTTTTAATCAAGGCTGAACAGGAAGCTGTGCTGGCAGCCACCACATTGGGTGGAATTCAGGAGGAGGTATGCTAGGGGCCAGAACAAAGGTCCCTTTGGTCTTTTATTTTAAAGAGCCACATACTCACTAGCTTCGTGTCTGACAGAACAGGGGAGCATGGAGAAATTTGTTCAGGGTTTTAGTAGTCCATCTCTTAGTGGTACAGGCAACATTCAGTCGCTTTTTATTCTTCGAAACAATTCTTATAGGCTTGAGAGTTACGGATTGCTGTTTTGGATAGAGTGAGGGAGTTTTACTTTGGAAAAAAAATAAATTAGTAATGGAGTTGAGGGAAGGAAAAGACAGAACAGCTTTGCTCGCTTCCGGTTTGGATCTTGCTGGTGGCTCTGCCGCTTTGCCTGCAGCAATGGGTATGCCAGAACTCCGGGAAAAACAAAGCTAAAATGGCAACATCTCCCAGGAAAATCTGTAAGATTGTAGCAAGGCTGGGCGGCGGGGGGTGGGAGTTGGAGAGCAGATGCCTTCGGTCTGAGTTGCAGTCCTTACAGTCTGTTTGCTTTCTTGCTTTGAAATATTTTTTGTTTCTACCTCCTTGGTTTACAGAGAGCCGAGGCGGCTCGTTTTTGTTGTTGTTTTGAAATGTAAGTTTGCCAACAAGTGAAACAGAAAATAACTGCTGTGACAGACATGTCCCCTAAGACCTTTGCTTCTTAAGGAACCGCCTCTGTTTCTTGTCTAAAAACAGAGGATCCAACACTAGAATACTAATTTTTTTTTTCAGTCTGTGGCATGATATGAAAATGCAAAATTTTGTCTTCGGACTACTATTTTTTTTAAGGTCATATCAACTTTGAGGTCTCAGGGAAATAGTTTTTCTGCTTCCATAATTTGCCTTTTTTTCTTCTTTTTAATTCCTAGGGCAGGCATTGTGCAAGGGTTGAACAGCTGCTTTGAATTCTACTTAGGAACGGAAATTTGAGGTTTCTAAAATGCCCTTATTTAATCATGATCAGCCCCCCTCTGATTGACGCTCTGCTCCTGGTGATTATTTTATACTTTTTTATTAGCCTTCTCCAACAGGCCAGAGCCTATTTTAACTTAAGTTTGCTTTGAAAGAATGTAGTAAGTAGGAAGTTCGGATATCAGAACTGTTTCTGACTACATAAATGAAATCACTGTAGGAGATAATCAGGATTGCAACATAGTAACTATTTTGTACATCACACACCCAGTCCATTCAAGAATAGAGGACGTGTGGGCCCCATACCTGCTCCTAGCCTTGATCAGCATCTGTTATAGAATGCCCCTCTTGAAGAGGACACATTCACGCTGAATTGTGCCGAGTTCATATTTGATACCTTCAAACGCCCTGACCTTAGAGGGGCTGAAATATGGGAGAGTGTTTGCTTAGCTTGGCCCTGTGTTCCATCTGCCTCAAAACAAAGCTCCCGTGTGCAGGCTGGTTGCCCAGTACTCAGGAGTAGAAACAGGAGGGTCTAAAGTTCAAAGCCATCCTCAGCTATAGAGTGATGTGAGGTCAGCCTAGGATATATGAGAGGCAGCTTCGACAAACAAAATAATCACATTAAACAATAAATTCACTGAGGAGAATTTGACAGTAGGTGTCATTCTAGCTTCTTTGTTGTCCAGGACTTAGTTTGGAGCAGGCATATTTCATGGAAGGCTACTCCATAGCTGACCAGTACCGTTTCTGCTCTTTTCTCTCTGTTCTTCCTGAGATATGTAGAAATGGCCATAGGAGATGCTGTTTCCAATGCAGACTGCTTGGCTGATACTCAGTGTAGACCTGGGTCATAAGGGAGAGTGACAGAGCTAGGGGGTGAAATGTCATCGTCCACATTAGGAAGGGTGTCTGAAGAACCAGCGGGTTGTTTCTATGGAGAAATGAGTTTAGGTACCAGAACACTCTAAATTCTACAAGACGTGATGAAGTTTGTTGCTTGAATAAAGTACACTGAGGGATGTTTCTGAGACAAAAACTTCTGAAAATTAGGAAATTTTATTACAGCTAAACTAAAACTAAATGGCAAGTCATTAAAAACATTTATTTTTACTGATGCCTTTGTATTGGCAATTTTCTATCTATTATCTTAATCTTATGCATGCATATTATTGTATGTGATATACATATATATATGTATCTAATCTATCTATCTATCTATCTATCTATCTATCTATCTATCTATCTATCTATCTATCTATCTAACTATCTATATCCAGGATTTTATGAGTGTGAAGCAGGGACTCTAACAATGAGCTGAGCTAACAGACCGATGAATAGATTAAATATTTGACTCAGCAAAGAGGCTCAAACTATTTCACATAAGCAGACTTGGCACAGCAAGCTTCTGTCCGTGGAAAAGGCCAGTGTACTTGGTGCTGACACCCGGCACCTGCTCCTGCCACCCCAGAGTCTACTAATCATGTCCATATGAATTTCTGGGATCATCTTTGTCCAAGTCCCAACAGCTTGACCATTTTAAAGCCCAACTTATATTTTTCTGGCTGTCTTACTCATTCCTGAGTAGTGCAATCTGATCCAGGTTTGCTATTTTTATTTTATGTATTTTTCACTAGGTTTGTTTTCTGTAAAATACAGCTTCTGTCTTCCAGACAGGGTGTCCAGATGTGCAGTTAGGTGGTGAAGAGCATGATGCCTGACCTGTTAGTCACTGAGTCTAGGGCTTTAGGGAAGCCCTCCACATCTGCCCTTGGTTTCTCCAGCTATGAGCCATGGGTAAAATGCTTTGTTTGCTGGACTGTCATGAGGACCCACAGGCAGGAAATGACAGAGATGGGGGGACATATAACAATGTCTTACCATGTCATATGTTAGATTCTGTGTAAGACATAGCTATTTAATTTTTTCTACCACACTTAAGTAAAGAATTTTGGATAAGAACCACGGATATAGCCAGATGCTGGAACAGTGCTTATATCAGACGTGGGAGTAATTGGTACGGTGTCTGTTGGTGTTTATGGCTTTTGATTTTCCTAATGTTCAAAGTTAGGGACCTGCTCATAAATAACCCACAGGTTGAATTTTCCTAATATTTGGATGAGTTGGCTACCTTGAGCCAGGAGCCAGCCCTGAAACTAACAAAGTCACCTGAGGTCACGGAAGCATGTCCAACCATCAGGGCATGGTGTCCTGTCACCTCTACTTACACAACGTACACACTACCACCACTCCTGCCTGTGTTCATGGATATCACCCATGTCGTAACTTACAGATTGTCTTTCTGCAATTTCCTACAAAGTCTCCTTAGATATGTTGAATGTTTTAATAAAATTCTCCATTTTACAGAAAATGTGATATATATATATGTTATATATATATATCATATATATATATATGTCTCTAAAATATAGATAGGTAAAAGAGTTTTTTTTTTAAATCCAGTCAAATATAGCAGAAATTCAGAATAATTTAATCTCTTATGCCTAAGTATCCAAGCAGCAAGCGGGTAAAGAGCTAGTTAGTACTGAAAGGAGCTGGCTGGTCATCATGTTCTTATTTCCTTCTGTCTCTCTTCTTTTCTCTCTTTCTGTCTTTCTCTCTTTCTTCCTCTCTTTCTTTCTCTCTTTCTCCCTCTCTCTCTCTTTCTCTCTCTTTCTGTCTCTCTTTCTCTCTTTCTTCCTTTCTTTCTTTCTCTTTTTTCTCTCTTTCTCTCTCTCTTTCTTTCTTTCTTCCTTTCTTTCTCCCATTCTTTTTCTTTCTTTCTTTCTCTCTTTCTTCCTTTCTTTCTTTCTTTCTCTCTTTCTTCCTTTCTTTCTCTCTTTCTCTCTTTCTCTCTTTCTTTCTTCCTCTCTCTCTCTCTCTCTCTCTTTCTCTCTCTCTCTGTCTTTCTTTCTTTCTTTCTATGAGTCTGTACACACACCAGAGCAAATATGTTGAGTTTAACTCCTGAAAGTTGGTTCTTGTCTTCTATTATATGGGTCCCAGGGATGAAACTCAGTTCTTCAGGATTGGCAACAACCCTCTTTATCCACTGAGCCATCTTATTGATTTCTTGGATAATTCTTAAAGTCATTTTTAGGAGAAGTAAAATTTGATGCTTGCTAGTCTGAGATATTTTAAATGGAAATTTAGGGCTTCCTACCAGCCCTTCACAGATGAGTACACAACATTCATTGGAAGGAATGAAAGCTCCCACTGTGTGTTCTGAGAACATTGGTTCTCAGAAGACACGACTTTTGACACATTTCCCCAAAAGAAAATCTTATCTTTGATAAAAACCTTGGTATTTTAAGCCCAGGACTCAGGAGGAAGAGGCAGGCTGATCTCTGTGTGTTTAACATCAGTCTATGTGGTGAGCTCTAGGCCAGCCAAGGCTACATTGTGAGGCCCTGTCTTTAAAAAAAAAGTATAAAGACAGGTTATATATTTCTAGTCTATCCCTATTCTTAGGTTTAATGTATGTACATCTGTTGCCAGCTTTTAGAGCCTCATCTTTAGAAATGAAAGATTATACACTGTCAACTATTTAACATTTGCATCTTCGACTGCCATATCATGAAGTGTCTGTGATGACATAGCACATGCCCAGTTGATTGGTTCTCATGAGCCTTCCTTATGGTTAAATTAGGAGTTCCACTTACAGCCAGGCAGTGGTGGCGCACGCCTTTAATCCCAGCACTTGGGAGGTAGAGGCAGGCGATTTCTGAGTTTGAGGCCAGCCTGGTCTACAGAGTGAGTTCCAGGACAGCCAGGGCTACACAGAGAAACCCTGTCTCAAAAAACCAAAAAAAAAAAAAAAAAAAAAAAAAAAAAAAAAAAAATAATAAAATAAAGTTCCACTTCTACTTCCACACACTCTCTGTGCCTACCTTAGATCCACTAGACATCTCAATGATGAAATGCTACTACTCAGTACAGAGTGCCAGGCTGGTTAAACTCTGTCAGCCATTCTAACATACTGCCTCAAAGAAGCACTGAGAAATCCTGCTGTTGATTGAAACAGAGGAGAAAATTTTGCAGGAAAAGGAACTGTGATCCACTAGTCTGACTTCGGGGTAGACATCTGAACCCTACATACAGCACTGAATGTATGTCTCCTGCCTGGATGCTCACACCACAGAGAGCTCAACTTCTCCTGGAGTCTGCTTCTCAGCTGTCCCACCCCGTCAGCTCCACCAGTCAGTTGGTGCTCTAGGACATGAGAGGTTGCCAGCATCATCTGCATAGACGCTAACCTCCAGCATCATTTGCATAGATGCTAACCTCCATACTCCAGGATACCTGGCGTAGACCAGGTACTTGGTGAACAGTTTAGTTCCTGTTCTGAGGAAAGATAGAGCACAATTACTCCAGCTCTTTTCTCAATCTGTCCAGAAACCAGGATCTGTACACTGACTTTGACGAATGAAGTTTGAACAGACATTAAACTTGTGGTGGCGGGGGTGGAGGTTAAAAAATTCCTCATAGAAATTCCCTAAGGAGACCTCATCAGACAAATTTGTAAAAATGTTTCAAAAGTGAGTTGTGCCCATTGTGCCAAATTGGGAATTCTAATAATATAATCCTGATAACACTCCATGGGTTTCCATGGACAACAATGGTTCCGTTGATTATTTGTTATAAAATATACATTACCCCATTTGCAATTCAAACAGTACTTCTGGCATGGAAGTATTAATTCCACTTAGATTGCAGTTATTTACTTAATCTTATATTTACACATATTATTTCCAAAATATGAGTGAGGGTTTCCATTTCTTGACTGTCCACGGACAGCAATACTTATTAATTCTGAATTGCTTCTGAGTATTCCAAGGGCAGGGGTCTAGACCATATGGCAGGTAATTGGTGGCGTTGGAACTAATTTGCCATCTCAGCAAATGGAAATAGATGTTATTTCAGACTGCTGTTTCTTTTTCCTCTGTGGTCATAAAAATCTACCTGGGACCTGTCCATTTCTTTTTTCTTTCTTTCTTTCTTTCTTTTTTTTTTTTTTTTTTTTTTTTTTTTTTTTTTTTTTTTTTTTTTGTTGATGTTCTCTGGCCCAATGGCTGACAAAGCTTTCAAGCTCAAATGATGTTGCCTGGAGTGCATACTGGATTTTTTTATGTCAACTTAACACAAGCTAACACCATCTGAGAGGAGAAAACCTCAGTAAGAAAGTGCCAGAGCCGGGCAGTGGTGGCACACGCCTTTAATCCCAGCACTTGGGAGGCAGAGGCAGGCAGATTTCTGAGTTCGAGGTTAACCTGGTCTACAGAGTGAGTTCCAGGACAGCCAGGGATACATAGAGAAGCTCTGTTTTGAACAAACCAAAAAAAAAAAAAAAAGACCCCATAAGATCTGGCTTTAGGCAAGCTTGTAGAACGTTTCCTTAATTAGTGGTTGTTGTGGGAGGGCCCAGACCATTGGGGGTAGTGTCACCCCCTGGACTGGTGTTCCTGGGTTCTAGAAGAGAGCAGGCTGAGAAAGCCAAGGGAGCCAGCGAATGAGCCGCGTGCCTCCCTGGCCACTGCATAAGCTCCTGTCTCTAGGTTCCTGCCTTGTTTGAGTTCCTATCCTGACTTCCTTTGGTGAGGAACAGTGGTGTGGAGTTTAAGCCAGATCAATCCTTTCCTCCCCAGGTTGCTTTGGCCCTAGTGTCTCATCACAGCCGTAATGACCTGAGCTAGGACCGTGTGTTAGCAGATGCATTCCTTTGTTTTGACGCATGTTTGACATGTTTAAGCCGGCAACTTGGACATTGGAGACATGGCTCTAGCCATGTAGATGGTAACTCATAGGGAGTGGAGACTTTGCAGATTCAGATCCAGTCCTATCTCCTACTCAGTACTGACACGGAAAACTAACATTCTTAGTTCCTTGAACAAAAATGCTTATTATAGTTTTATGCCTTCAGTCTACTAGACAGTGTCATACTTTTTCTTTCAAGCCTTTAACTTCAAAGTCCTCAGAGGCCTTCAAAATGTCATGTATGAAGCTAAGAGAACTTCGGATGAGTGATTTCCACTTATGCTGTCCGGCCACATGGCATGCTTGACCTAGGCACCGGTTCCTCGGAATAGGGGACCATGGCCTTGATGGAGATCTGCAGTCATACACCCCAGGCAAGGAAGTACTTAACACTTATGACTGTTTCCACCAAAGATGTTCAGAGCCAGAATCTTAGAACCCCTCCCAAGCTCTTCCCGAAGCCCATTTACTTAGCCTTGCCCCAAGAAACAGAGGGTGGCACCTACCATTTCTATATCAGTTGGATAGAGTCACCAGTTAGCAAGAGCCTACTGCACATTCACCATGGTGCAAAGCTCTGGCATTCGCTAGAAACTGAAATTCCCCCTCAGTTCTTGTTGGTGGACAGAGGAATTTCTTTCAACTCAATTTGAAATTAAGTTGAGTTGAGGACCCAGAATGCTATGTGGCCACATCCTATACTCTAGTCATTCACCTTCCCCAGGTACCTCAGAAATCTTAGCCATGCATAGTGTGTTCTAAGGCTTTTATGTTTTTTCATTCAAAAGTGAAAAATCTGGCTGTATAGAGATATTAAAGTAACTCCTGGCTCTTTTTCGAAGGGCCAGTTCTATTAAACACAGATGGCTTGTCATAGCTCATTAGAATGTTCATCTCCTGTCCTGAGCTGAGCGTCACTGCTGAGTGCGTTAAATGAGATTCACTCCAGTCCAATTCCAAATAACAGCAATGATAATGGCAGATAGCATTTAATAATTAGAGCTAGAACTTGGCACTGTGCTGTGCGCACTTAAAGGTACTCATGAATATCCCCCGCCCCTAAGCAGACATAATGCAGTCTTTGTGTCTTCTACAGTGGGAGACATCTCAGGGAGGTCAAGAATGCAATAGTTAGGTGGCAAGATGGGCTGACACAGGAGTGTAGCTGAGTTAGTCTTATCACATGGCATTCTCGGAAACAACCCCCAGGCAGCTGCCTTGGGTATTTTGTGTCACGTTAGATCTGATGTCGGATTCTGGAATGAGAAACTGCAGTCTGCAGGTTGAGAGCAAACACCTTGTGATTTGAGTTAAACATTCTCCCATGTGAAAAGTCTACTGGATGGGTTTCCATAACTGGAGTAGAGACTCAAAATGGGACATTTTGTACTGGAATCTTGAGCTTTCAGGTAGATCACTCGTTATAGCATGCGATTTCTAGCCAATGAGAGGAGACATAATGCTACACTAATGATGTGTAAGGACACTTAAAACAATGCCAAGTTAGGACAGAGAGTGCTGACTGCCTGCTAGTTAGTCCCTGGAAATGAGTAAGCTCTGTTTGTTGTTCACGCTTACATATTGTGAATTTATTGCTGTTTCCCCCATTGTCAGTGCCTGTTCATTTTATTCTTTCCTTTCTCCTTTGTGCTATGACAAAGTTAAACTAGCTTTCAAAAAATAAAAATGGAAATACTTGCTTCTAGACAGACTTCAAGGAAATCCCAAGTCTAAATTGGTTGGAAATTTCTCTCGTTCAGGGAAATCAGTATCAAACTGTGTTGATTGTCCTAAGTTAATTCAGACTACCATGATAAGGAGAAACACCCAGGAACACATCATAGAATATTAATAACTGAGGATCACACGATGGAAACATATTTGTAAAAAAGTAGCCTTGAATCCGTTTCAAAATGCCTCCAGCTTATCGCTTATCAGCTCTCCTTCCTTTCTGTAATCTGACAGATAATTTGTTGTGAGTCAATTATATAGCTTGCATTAGAAATAATTAGGAAAATAAATAAGAAATCAATACACCTTGAGCTGTGAAGACAGCTCGCGTGTCAACTGTAATTGTGAATGTAATGGCAGAAGCTACTTGCAGAGGTTATGATTTGCTTAGAAGTGTCCCAACTTTGCAAGGATGGACTTGGGGCTAAAGGAAGAAGTCAGGATTTGATTCACCAGGATGAAGGTTCTGGCTGTGAGAAAAAGGTTGTAAGAGTTAAGATTAAAATGTGGTTCTCTCCCTGGAGACATGTCATAGTACATGGCTGTTGCAATGAGTTATCTTATCTTTGCTTTAGTTGATAACTTTATTGGTACGAAATTTGCATTCAGAGAAAGTGCATTAAGAGATGTAATGGGAAAGGTAGAAAAAAAATACTTACCTAATGGAGATTTAACTATAGTGTTTGTCCACAACTTGCACAGAGGTGGATATAATAGAAATGGAGATATTTCTATTTCACTGGTGGATTTATAAGCACTGGCCTTGTTTTGAGACAGTCTTTGTAGCCAGGTTAGCTATAAAACCATAGTCCTAGTTTATAAACTCTTATCGCCATTAGAAAAACCAAACATAAGACACACATTTGATTCTGTTATGAAAAAGCCATTCCATATCTGATTTGTAATTGATTAGGAAAATGTGATGATTCAGTGAGTGTCCTCATCCATGGGAAGCTTAATCCAGGACTCTCAGGTTTTCAGCCCAGTATATAGTTTATTTTTCTGTCTATGCATGCCTATGTTAAAGCTTAATTGATAATTAGGCACAAGAATAGAGCAAAGGGGAGCTCTATACACCACAACAGAGCAATTAAAACAAGGCTGTACAGATTAGGGAATATGACTGCCCTCTTTCTCAGGGTACTTAGGATTTCACTCATCACTCTACCTGGGATGATGTGGCATAGACCAAGGTCTATGTGATGAGATGGAGATGGTGATGGAGCTCAGGCGTGGACCACGGTTCATGTGATGAGATGGAGATGGAGCTCAAGCATGGACCGAGGTCCATGTGATGGGATGGAGATGGTGATGGAGCTCAGGCATGGACCAAGGTCTATGTGATGAGATGGAGATGGTGATGGAGCTCAGGCGTGGACCACGGTTCATGTGATGAGATGGTGATGGAGCTCAGGCATGGACCAAGGTCTATGTGATGAGATGGAGATGGTGATGGAGCTCAGGCGTGGACCGAGGTCCATGTGATGAGATGGAGATGGAGCTCAAGCATGGACCGAGGTCCATGTGATGGGATGGAGATGGTGATGGAGCTCAGGCATGGACCAAGGTCTATGTGATGAGATGGAGATGGTGATGGAGCTCAGGCGTGGACCACGGTTCATGTGATGAGATGGTGATGGAGCTCAGGCATGGACCAAAGTCTATGTGATGAGATGGAGATGGTGATGGAGCTCAGGCGTGGACCGAGGTCCATGTGATGAGATAGAGATGGAGCTCAGGTATGGACTGAGGTCCATGTGATGAGATGGAGATGGTGATGGAGCTCAGGCATGGACCACGGTTTATGTGATGAGATGGAGATGGAGCTCAGGCATGGACCGAGGTCCATGTGATGAGATGGAGATGGTGATGGAGCATTGTACTAGTACTAAGTACTATGGAGGCATTGTGACCTAGTACTAAGTGACCAGGTGGAGCCTACTCGAACAATTGCAGCATGCCATTGCTGATCGGCAGATGGATGCTGCAGGTCTAACATGCTGACGGTGTACATCCCATGCACACCCTGCATGGAGGGAGGATTCACATCTGAGGCTGTAGGTAAAGCAAGAGAGGCTTCTTCGGAGCAGTACAGTGCCTTGAATTTCCAGTTGCGTATCCCCTGGCTTTTCCAGTTAATGTTTTCAACCTGTGGTTGATGGTGTGTGCCTGAAAATGGAGTGGAAAGCCAAATACATCAAAGGAGGGTCTACTGTATTTAGAACCAAGTCTAGTTCCAAATTCTGGTTCTGCCACATTCTAACCAGGAGAATTTAGTCAGCCTGTGTCATATCCCTAGCCCTCTACCTGTGGGTAAAATGAAGACCACACTGGCCAGAGTGTAAGTTCTTAAGTAGTATTTAAAATACGATGTGTTTGAAGTACAATTCAGATGCCACAAAGTATACATTCTGAATGTATAATTCATAAAGACATAATTCCTTCTATCTGTAGTGATGCTTGTATAATCACAATCTAAATTTGCAGTGTTCCTCCCTCCTGTTGACATCTTCTACCATTTGCAGACACTCACTGCTCTCTGCCAGTCAGCCAAGCCCGCCATGTCTATTGTTGTGATATAAGTTTAGCTATTCTGGACAATGCATGTAAGTAATGCAAGGATTTCATTCTTGGTGAACAAATGTATTCAGTCACATAACAGTGTTCTATAGGTTCCTGGGCACTGCTACATAACACAGTGCTCTATGGGTTCCTGGGCACTGCCATATAACACAGTGTTCTATAGGTTCCTGTGCACTGCCACATAACAGTGTTCTATAGGTTCCTGTGCACTGCCACATAACACAGTGTTCTATAGGTTCCTGTGTACTGTCACATAACACAGTGTTCTATAGGTTCCTGGGCACTGCCACATAACACAATTTTCTATAGGTTCCTGTGCAGTCACATTCATCAGTACCTTGCTCCTATTTGTTACAAAATAATATTCTACTATGCACATAATACATTTATTTTACCATTAATCATCTTATTGATAACTAGGCTTGTGTCCTCTGTTTTGGCTATGATGAATAAAGCTGTTGAAAACCTTTGTTCACTAGTTCAGTTTGGACATGTGTGCATGTTTCTCACTATTAATTTTTTGGGAGGAGAATCATTTGTTTACATGGTATCTTAGCATTAGTTTAATTTTTCAGATTATTAATTTTTTGTGCTTTGAAGAAAATTATAAATGATAGCTGGTTGATCTGCATATAGGTCGGGAGGGTTAGGTATGTTAAGAAAGAGAAGGTGGAAAGATTGTAATGGCATACAGAAATAAACTTCCTGGCATTTCTTCGCTCTGAAGTGGGATGCCTCCCTCTGTCTGCATAGTGTTCCTCTGTATTCAGTTTCCTTGTGAGGACTTGGATATGGCATTGGCCAATACTGTTTTGTTTGTTTCTTTCTTATATACTTTGATACATATGCTTCATGGTAACCAAGTACTGTGAAGATAATTCTTCACTTATTCCTAAAAGAGTATCCCACAGGAAACAAGTAGCAATGTGAATGGCTGCTTCCACGCCAGCCACAGAGATGGGCGATGGAGGAGGCAGCCTCTGAAAACATTGACGGCTGAGTGTTCCCTCTAGGGACACTATTTCCTGTGTCAAATATCCATTTAGTGTCGAATAGAACTGTATGACTGTATGCGGATAGATGCAGGAATGAGGGTTTACCCCATTTGCAAAAGAATAATCCTTTCAGGTTCCTTTAAGTGCAGTGTTGCTCTGGGGCTTGCTGTGGATAAATAGAAGATTTAATAATGTTCAAATACTTGTCCCAACCTCAAAAGACACCCGAAACAGAGCTAACCTTGCATATGCTGCATGTTTGACTGTACATGTCTGTTGGCTTTTACCCAGGGATTTGCTTGGTGTTTAATGCTTTGGCTGAGTCTTTCACCAATGCAGTTACGGTAGCAATCTTAGTAGGAATTTGGCTCTGGTCCTTTGTAAATAATGTCAATCTAGTATGCAAAGATAGCCCACTTGAGCCTAAGAAGTACATCTTGGGATCCCCAGGACAGGTCCTCAGGGTCTCTTCCCCATTGCAGTCACATTTCACAGTGGGTAGATACTATGTAGAATGTCCATAGATAAACTTCGCTCTACATATGCATCCTACAAGAATTACGACGATGCCATCATTCAGTTTACCTCAATTATACATGTTAGCATTTTTAAATAGAGTGTATCACCTTCTGAAGTCTTTAAACTTAAATCATTATTTCGAATCCAAGAGTAGGTTGTTCAGCCATTAAAACCAGTGGTGGGGTGGTAGAGGGGAGGCGGCATTTAATGAGCCTAGTTGATCATCTGTCCTCAAACTTGCCAGCAGCAACAAAACAAAACAAGTCCACAAAATAAAAGGAGCAAAGAAGGGAGGATCAGGGTGGGGAAGGTCGGGGAGGTTCTGGCCCTCTTGGAACACAAAGGTCTTTCAGTTGTGGGGGACTGGAATGGGGAGTTTGGATAGTGGAAAAAAATGTTCTCCATGTGGTAACGAGGTTAAGGGGGGAGCAGCGATGGGTGATTACTTTTCTCCATCAAGGCTCCTTTATCCTCATAAGCTCCGACAGTGGTCAGCATGTCAGACAGCCCTCCCTGTTTTATCCGTCCCTTCGCTGTGTTCTTTGGTTTATACAGCTGGGCCTTTGTTCAGCTGTGGGGGCAGTACTGGAGCTGTGAAGAGTCGCCAGACGCAGCACCTATAATGCTGGTCAACTCTGCATGGCAAGCGCGAAATTCCAGCACTTGGGTTGACGTGGACTCGTTTTTCTATATGTTTGTAAAGAGAAAAGGAGAGAACACCTCTACACTTTGTGTGTGTGTGTGTGTGTGTTCCTTTAAAGCACTGTGTGGAAATGAGGGTGCATACATGGGTTGATGAGTAAAGTTTTGTTGACTATATTTTAGCAACTAAGAAGAACAAACTTAGTGATGTCATCATCTAAATTATAGTCTAGCATAGCAATGTTTCTTGGAGTGACAGCATTTTGGAGAATATTCTTAAACAGATGTGCTTAGCTATAGACCTAATGTGGAGCAAGGGACAAAGGGCAAAGTGCTCAGACCATCTATATCACACCCTTGAAATGTAACCTAGGGGGAGTTTGGGAGTGAGCTCACTGTTAGCCTTCCATGGGAGCGGACATTGTTCTGTCCTCCTGTGTTTTTACTTCCCAGATTATTATAAAACATCGATGACTTTTTAAATTCTTTTTCTACAGTATGCACCGTACCCTTTGAGTTTGGATTGTGGCTCCAGGAAGGGAGGGGCCTATCGGTGAATACACCACAGTTCTTTCACGTTTATAGCAAAGGGGTAGGATTCCTGAGGTATGCACAGTGGCAATTGGAACCTCCCCCACGT
>NW_022196903.1:138129871-138140924 GCF_008632895.1 Mastomys coucha | reverse complement strand
ACGTGTGTGTGTGTGTGTGCATATGTGTGTGTGTGCATATGTGTGTGTGTGCATATGTGTGTGTGTGCATGTGTGTGTGTGTGTGTGCTTGTGTGTGTGTGTGTGTGTGTGTGTGCCTTTCTAAAAACAACAGGGAATGTGTTAAACCAAGAAAGATTAATAGGATGAAGAAGATAAATAGTTAAGACATAAAATGAATTTGGAGGTCACACTAGGCAAATAGAGACGCTTATGGATTTAATTCATATTCATCCAAGCAGAGGAGTCCTAACATGAAGGGGCCAATGGAGAGGCTTGGTGCCCTTCTGACACCAGCCATAGCTGCACCCTGCTGATTTGGAATTTGAGTTGATAGATGCTTGATAGATGTTAGTATTCCTGTGACTGTAATGTCACATCTCGTAGCTTTTCAAGGCAGCTCAGGAAATCTGAATCCCTCAATGGTAGCTGTTGTCCTGCGGAAGGCTCGCGGCTTGTATATTTGTTCTTTGCTGTCTGTTTTGAATATAATACAAACATTTCTGCTTAGTTCATTTGGTTTTCTTTCTTTTTTCTTTTTTTCCCCCCTTCAATTGCACTAGACACAGCCTGCAACCAATTCTGTGTAAAGTTGGAAAGTGTGAGGTTTCCAAACTGGCCACCATCAGCAAAGCCTGACTCCTCCTGTCAGGGTCATTTGGACCTGAAAAGGGATAGAGGCCCACGATATTCCTCTTCGCTGGGCTAGCCAGTGGATGGCTTGAAAACTGATCCCCTTCTCATTCCTGTTATGGTGTTGCTCTCTGGGGTTTGCCTTAGATGGCTTAACTTGTTCTATTTCACAACAAACCTCAGAAACAAAAGAAATTAAAGCTGGACTGGTTAATTATTTCTGTCATCATTATTAGGTCCTAAATATATTAAACATGCCACAGATTCTATTTCAAGGCATATGCCACACTCAGAATAAGTCAGTTTTGATTATGAAACAAATTGCTATTTATTTAGACATAGCCAGTAGCGTGAGAGGGCAGGGTTCAGCTAACAGGGGTGTGGACCCCCACAAGAAAGCCAGATAAGGAGATGGGAGGGGCTTCAAGAATAAGTACTCACACAGGTAATAACAAAAGATGAATTCGTTTTTTATTTTCAGTTTTCTATTGCAGTTTGGTGACATCCTGCAAAGGTCAATGTGACTTAATCATTGCAACAAAAGAAATGACATTTATGCAGAGGACTCAACCCACTAACTATGTGTTCCCTCCTACTCCAGATTAATAGTTTTGTGTATACCTTCATGTGACTAGTTGTGTTCATCAGTGGAAATCTGTCTTCATTTAGGACAAATATGGTAAAGAAGCGATTAAAAAGGTACCCAGCAATGGCATGGGCCCAGAGGCAGATATGACCAGCACATGGCATGGGACCATAGATAGACATGACCAGCACATGGCATGGGATCATAGGCAGACATGACCAGCACATGGCACCTGACCATAGGCAGATGTGACCAGCACATGGCACCTGACCATAGGCAGACGTGACTAGCACATGGCATGGGACCATAGATAGACATGACCAGCACATGGCACCTGACCATAGGCAGACATGATCAGCACATGGCATGGGATCATAGGTAGACATGACCAGCACATGGTACCTGACTGTAGGCAGACATGGTCACATCCTGCTGAAAGCGCTTTGAACATAGCTTTTACTGTGAAGAGGTTGGCGCTGAGGTTGGCGCTGGTCCCTGAGGTCATGATAGTTACCTGCTGCCTATATAGACCCTTGACTTTACAGTTTCCTAGGTTAATGAATCAGGAGAAGTCTCCTTCTACTTCCTGTTTTTCTTTAAAACAAACTCTCAAGTAAACAGTTTAGAAGGACGTAGTAAGTCAGTGAAAGCTATCAGCACCTGACATTTGTCAGACTAAAACGAAATGCCCAGTCATAATGGAGGCCCTCTCTCTGGTACACGAGGTAGTATATTTACCTGATCCAGAATACCTCCCACTTCTCTGCAGAGTTCATTCAGGGATACAACAATAGACACAGCTCACTAGCAACTGTGCAGATGCCAGGGAGAGAGTGCCTCTGTTTAAAGGATTCTGCAGGCAGCTTTAATGGATGTCTCAGCAGGGTGCCTGAGAATAGGTGCCCAGCTCAAGTCCTTCCCTGTCCCTCCCTACCCAACTGCTTGTAGCCAGGAATTTATAGATGTGACAACTATATGTCTCCGAAACAATCCAAAAGACTTCTGACTTTTAAATTCCTCTAAGTTTCTCTAGCCCAGAACACACAATGACGTGTGTGTCCGGCTTCTGAATCTTAGGGCTAGGAAAAAAAAATGCTGCTCAAATTAAACCAGGGCTTGGGATTTTTGTTTGGTTTGGGTCTGGCTCCTTTGAAAAGGATTTTTAATAAAAGCCTTCTGCAGCCTGCGCTGGAGGTGAGAGCTGCTGCTCACTCCAGACTTTCTTCTGCTCTCTCTACCCTGGTCATGGGGATGCGGATGCATGGCCGTGCTGTCTGCACAGCTCTCAGACACACAAGGAGCCGGGCATCTGCGGAGACTCAGGAGACAAGCTCCTCCACGCTGACTCAGAGGCCCACCGTATGACTCCAGTCTGGCGCTGTCACGCCTGGTTATGGAAAGGCAAGAACAATGCCTCCCTTGAGAAAGGGGGAAAAGTCCAGTGCAGTCACAATTCTGATGTAAAATTTAAATCATCCCTCCACATCCTGTGGACTTACAGCTGTCAAAAGGCAAGACCAGGCTTAAATGGAAAAAAAGCGTCTTATTTCCTTAAAAAGTATGCTAGTATGCTCTCTGTGTCTATAGATACCAAACTCCCAAATCGCAGCTCCGAACACCGCATTATTCTAAGTAATTTATAAATAATCACAACAAAAGGACTGTGACATTTTGAACCTGTGGATGGCTGAGGGTTAAACTGCTGTTTCTGTGGTTAATGACTGATGGGTTACAATACATCAGTTGAACAACTCACAACAAATGACCAGTTATGGACTGGCACTAATTTTTTCATTTTTTACAACTTCTACATTTGATCTTTTTTTTTTTTTTCTGACAACTTAAAGGGACTATGTCTTCGTCTGAGTCATTTATGGTTTCTTCAAGATAGTTAAAAGTTGGTTAGAGGAATTGTTTAACCAGATATTAAGAGCTCAAAATTGGTGTCACTGTCTGTGGGAGAGGAATACAATTCTAGACCTATTAATGAGTCCAATGAAGGCAGATGTTGTCATTCTGTCAGGTAAAAAGTGTTCATTGCCAGATTCTTTTTTTTTTCTTTTTTTGCTTGCAAATGAGTAGTAGTTTTGATTTTTTTTTTTTTTTAAAAAGAAAGCAATATAGAATTCTGTTGAAACATTTACTGACCCTTTCTGGGTGAAAATGGATTTGTATTTATCATGCAACCTTTTTCTCCAAACTCATCATTCTTTCTTGCTGTGACAACAGAATGAATTCCTAGATATTTCCTCCATCTTGGAGAAGGGAAGATCACGTCTATACAGATTGGTCACATTTAATAATCTCTCTACTTTCTGAGTTTCTGTTTTAGGCATTTAACATGATTTAATTCCAAACAAATATAATAAAACCTAAAGATATTTAAACTGACAGATCCATTCAACTAAGTAAATTAGCTTTATAGAACATGTGTTATATTACTTGCAATAAAGAAATAATGTTTCTGGGGGTCAGGATTTCAAGTAGCCCAGATTGGCCTTGACCTCATTATATTGATGAGGCTGTCCTGGAAGTCCTGCCCTTCCTGATTGAAGATGCTGGGATTATAGTCTTGAACAACCAGCCAGGGCAGCATCTTCTCACTCAGAGGACTTTTGGAGTGTTCATCTGCTACAGATGCTCCAGTTGTGGATTAAAATGTTTGTGATGTGTATTATTAATGGAACAGAAAAGAATTCAGGAAGAAGGAATCCTCATTCAGATTCTAATCACCGCAGAATAGAATCTTTTTTTTTTTTGAGGCAGGGTCTTGCTGTATATCCTGAATGGTCTCAGACTATTGCTCCTCCATCCTCAGCCTCCCATTGCTGATATTAAAGGGACCTCCATGCTTAGCCCAGGAACTGCTATGATCAGCCCAGAGAGTTTGTGAATGCCACCTAGCTTTTTAAAACAAAACAAAACAATATAAAAAAATAAAGATCAATCATTTTAAAGTCAATTTTGTTAATTTTATTTCTTAATTTAGGAACTTAAGGTATTTTGAAATGCACAGAGCCCAGCTGATACAAAAGCCCTCTATCAGGAACGATGTCACACTTCTGCATCTTCTCTGACATAGTACTTGCTTTTCATTTTGCATCCTTTCCTGGGTTATCCCCAAACTGCCTTGTCCTTTCCCTTCTCGATTCCCAGGCTCTTGGGGAAATGTAAGAGTTTGAGAAGCATTCACTGAGACTGGTACTGCTCAGGAGATGGTGGCACACAGTCAAAGAAGTAAACGCAGTCCTACTGTTATTAGAAGAAAGAACGAGGAGAAATAACAAAAGAAAGAGAGAAAGAAAGAAAGAAAGAGAGAAAGAGAGAGGGAGAAAGAGAGAAAGGAAAGAAGGAAGGAAGGAAGGAAGGAAGGAAGAGGCAGACAGACAAACAAAGGGGATTTCTTTTTTTTTTTTTTTTTTTGGTTTTTCGAGACAGGGTTTCTCTGTGTAGCCCTGGCTGTCCTGGAACTCACTCTGTAGATCAGGCTGGCCTTGAACTCAGAAATCTGCCTGCCTCTGCCTCCCAAGTGCTGGGATTAAAGGCATGCACCACCACTGCCCGGCAAGGGGATTTCTAATGTAGAGGTGACTCCCAAGGCTGAGGCCGAGGAGTGGAAAGCATGGCAGAAAGAGAGAGAAGCTCTCAAAAAGTCTGTTTAATACATGATGCTGATGTCCCTGAAGTTTTACCAAACGTTTTTCTAGATGCAGCTTAAAGTTCTGTAATATGCAGCGAAGATATTTTGTTCCGTTTTAAAGCAGAATAACAGATCAGTTCCTAAGTGCTGTAGCTCAGAGCTCGTTTGTTTTTAGACTTGCATAAGAGGTTGAATTTTTGTCAGCTTCCACTCTGGTGAAATGTGCGGTAAGAGACACAAGTCTCCCTCCTCCGCCTGTCCTGTTGGGGTTTCTTCACGAGGGGTGAATTCTGTTTCCACACACATTGGCAGAACCCAGGGAATGCAACTAGGCCTCTAAGGGACAGTGTCAGGCATGAGGTCCTCAAGTGAGGGAAAATGGAGCAGAAAGTCAGGGGACAGTGAGTTCTGCATAAGACACTGAAGGGAAAGAGACTTGAAAGGAGAAAAATATGGTACAGAAGTTTTAAAGACTGCATGTTTACCATAAATAAATTCTGCAGCAGACTTGTAGATATGATAAAGCACAGACTTGGTTTATGCATTTGATGTGGCGTCTTCAGAGCACAGGAGGACAATTCCGGGGAGGGAAATGATGTTTAAATCTTTGTAAGGGAGGAGAAGAAAAATATATAAACTATAAGATATAAACAACAACAATTGAAATTCACAAACAAATGGTAACGGCAGATATTTGCTTTTGATAAGTGACATTCTAAGTGTGTAACCAGATTATGCATCCAAGGACTGTTTCGCCTACTGAGTTAAAATAGATTCATTCAAGCTCTGTATCTCTTTCAATTGCACCTATGGGGCAGGTGGCATTCTGTCCTGGATAGATTTTAATATGCAGTAGAGTTTTGTTCCTTGTATTAATTATCTCCATTCAGCATTCATAAATTTAAAAAAAAGTCTGTATATGGCTTTAGATATTGTCTTTCCACTTTTGGAAAAGAACTTTGAAGAATAAATTGTGTTCTCACTGAATGTGGTATCAGTCAGCTTTAAGCGACTATAAGAACAAATACACCAGTATTTAAAAGCATCAACACAAGAGGTGCATCTTAGCTCAAAGGAAACCACTGGGGTGGTTGGCGCTACTCTTATGGGGGCTATGGTGAGGTATCACAGAAGCCCGTGTAAAGCCAAGCTAGTCAGCCACAGTCTGGCTCACAGCCAGACAGGAAAAGCAACAAAGGGAAGGGGAGATTTGGATCCCAAGATGCCCTCAAGACACAGTTTCAGTGACCTGCGGACTTTCTGTGGTCCATCTCTTAAGGGTTCTAACACTCCCCAGTTGGAACTTCCAGTGACAAACCTGCCCAGGGGATCTTCAGAGACATTTACTTCCAAACTGAAAGCCAGGGAAAGAATTGCTGGCTATCTATCTATCTATCTATCTATCTATCTATCTATCTATCTATCTATCTATCTATCTACCTATCCATCCATCCATCCATCCATCCATCCATCCATCCATCCATCCATCCATCTATCTATCTATCTATCTATCTATCTATCTATCTATCTATCTATCTATCTATCTATCTATCTACCTATCCATCTATCTATCTATCTATCTATCTATCTATCTATCTATCTATTTATGTATCTATCAATCAATCTGTCTGTCATCTATCTACATATCATCTATCTATCTACCTATCTATTTTATGTATCTATCAATCAATCTGTCTATCATCTATCTACATATCATCTATCTATGTATCTATCATCTGTCTATCTATCTATCTATCTATCTATCTATCTATCTATCTATCTATCTATCTATATACTTATTTTGTATGTTGTATTGCATGTTCTCAGTACAGGGCACATCTTTTTCACCATCTTCAAGTGTTTTCAAAATGCAATCTACTCCAAGCTTATGTCTCAGCATGAGAGAAAGGTGGACATTAAAACTAGCGTTTGAGAGAGCAACCAACAAGGAAGTCACAAGTCAATGAAGAACTTGATACAGGGTTATAAAGGTTCGTATACCAAGCATTTAACCCTACGAAATGGCCCGGAGAATGATTGCTCCACTTCACTTACCAAGTTAAGCTTTTTCCAATAGTTTTCTTTGCTCACTCATCTTTGTACAGTGGTCTCCTAAAAGTGAATGATTTTGTAACAAATTATTTCTCCTTTAAAAATACTGTTTATGGAGAGACAGCTTGGCCAGTAAAGTGCTTTGCCCTGCAAGCATGAGGACCTAGGGTATGTCTCCAGCACCTAGGAAAAGGCTGACTGTGGGCTCCTGCTGCAGTCCCAGCTCTGCAATGATAGAGAAAGATGGATCTCGAGGGGCTCCATAGCTAGCCTGCATCGCCTAGCTGGGCGTCAGGCCTTAATGAGGGACCTTGATTGAATAAAGAGGTTAAACAGCTTCTGAGAAATGCACCGAGATTGGCCTCTAACTTCACATACATGTACACACACACACACACACACACATACATACTCACACACTTGTATGCAAATGTACACACACTCACACACATTTACACACACTCAGACACATGGTTACACACACATACACATGTGTGTACACATACACACATTCATAATCACACTTTTACACATATATGCTCATACATATACACCCATACACACTCACATGTGTATATATACATACATATACACACATGCACATGTGTGCACATATACACACATGCACATACAAACACAAATGCATACTTACACATATGTGTGCACACACACACACAAGCGCACACACAAAGACACACTCACAAGAACTAATTAGGTGATATTTCTATGTGAATCACAAACTCTGACTAGTTCTTCTCTGCTCTTGAATAGACCTGAGCTATCTAGCTTAGCCACTGAAAGTCGATGCTTAATCAGAACTTCAGCATTTAATCTCATTCCCCCTTTTGAGCTCGTGCCTTTCTTTCCCCTGCTTCATGCATATTATCCCAAAGCATGTTCTATTTCTCCTTTTAAAACAACTTCAGTTTTTATTTTATGTGTGTGAGTTTGTGCATGTGTATATGAGTGTGTGTGTGTGAGAGAGAGAGTGTATATGGTTTATATGTGTGTGAGAGAATGTGTAAGAGTGTTTCTGTGTGAGTACTACAAAGTCACTTCTCATGGGAAGCTTTTTCTCCTGTGCTTATTGATGTCTGTCTGTTCAATGTTCATATGCGATGGAAGCATCCTCTGATTACTGAGATGGCTTCATCTGTTATCCATCCCTCATGGTGCACGCACCACTGAGAAGTCATCTTCCTCAGCATGCTCCTTACTTCTTAACTATGTTATTTGAAATGCAGGGTCTTTCTCTGAATATTTTTCAATGAAGGAAGGAAGGGAGGGAGGAAGGAAGGAAGAGAGGGAGGGAGGGAGGGAGGGAAGGAGGGAGGGAGGGAGGAAGGGACGGAGGGAGGAAGGAAGAGAAGGAGGGAGGGAGGAGGAAGGAAGGGAGGGAGGAAGGAAGAGAGGGAGGGAGGAAGGAAGAGAGGGAGGGAGGAAGGAAGGGAGGGAGGGAGGAAGGAAGGGGTATACATCTTTCATTCACTTAAAGGCAAACCAAAAAATGCAATATAGCCTCAGCATCTGTTTCTTGTGACATAATGGTTAGAAACAAAGTCTTCTCACTCAGTTTCCTCATTTTATTGTCACTCAGTCACAGGACGGGTAAATGCATGGTACAGCTGCCTGTTAGGAACTGTCCGAACTCTTAATATTCCTGTCTGCTTTAGCTTAGAGGAAATGGAATAGGAAGTCAGAGCCAGCATGACTGCCCCACAACAAGGTCATGGCTTCTTGGCTGTAATAAGCCAGCAAGCCATCACTGAGACCAGAACCCTGATCCTTATGATTGCACAGCAAGCACTTCTAGCCCCTGAGTAGGCCCCAGCCTTCGGCAAACATTTGAAACAGAACTGAACTCAGGGTTAAGATATTTTTATAAGAATGCTATCATATGAGGAGGTACACATGACAAGGGCCAGTATGGGATTTCCCAAAAGGAGGACAACACTTCTGCTTGGCCAGACTGGTCTCTCTGACAATCGATAACTGTCAGCGTACATAGTCGGTCATAGTTGAAGTTACAGGCACTGCAGCTCCTCCCAGTCTGAAGGTCGCTTGCTGGGTTTCATAGGCATTCATTAAATAGATGTGTTTAAATGACTATTTTCAGAGATGGTTAGATCCTGTTCAAGAAGTTGTGAATGGAAGTAAGTCTGTCTCCCTCGATCTTGTCCTCTAGTGGAAGAGACAGATTATAAACAAAGAAGTAATGTAAAACACTGTGCCCAGCAGAGTGGGGAGAAGGGAGCCTGGCCTTTGGACAGTGTTTGAATGAGCCCTTACTGGATAAGGGTTTTGAGGAGCGATCTATCTGAAGGGAGAGCGAGGCAGGTCTAAGAGTGTAGGAAGAGGTGTTCAGCTGCAGAAAACAGTCAGTGTAGATCTTGTGTATTACTTGGGATTACTGGGGTGTTATTGCCAACAATGAGTGGCTTGGACTCTCAGTTTTGAAGTCAGAGATCCTAAAATCCAGGTGTCTCTGGGATGAGTCTTCATGAAGCTCTTGCCTGGCCCATAGATGTTATCTGCATTTCTTGGTTCATCTCTTTCTCTGCATGAAAAAGCCATTGTACAGAATCAGATGCTTGTGCCTGATTCTGCCTCCTCTGGCTTTCCCTCTTGAGAACATTAGGGTCACACTAGACCCCAGAACAACTTCAGCCACCGTCTTTCATTTCAACATCTCACAAGACGAGTTCTTCCATTAAACGTGCCATTTTCACAGGTTCCAGGACTTAGAGCCCAGGTGTCTTGAGTGGGCAGGGCCTTGTTTGGATGAGCGCCTGAAGTCGGTAATGTTTTACTGTTTTTAGGATTACTGAGGAGCTCTAAATGCCCTTGACAGCCAACCCATGCCAATAGCTTCCTGTAGGAGACACCCAGGGAATAGCTCACTCTGAGGTCATCCCATTGTGCTGCTAGCATTCAGGCGAACTGGTCTCATTTTCTGTTGGCAGTCTCAACTCCTCTCCTACCTATAAGTATATTCTCCATAACTGAGCACTATGACAGCATTCTCCATGCAGCGAGCTCCTAACACACCCAGAGACCCTTCTTTCAATAGCAGGAGACCCAGTTGTCCTAAGAGGACCATCTTACTAGCACACTAGCATGATTATGCAGAACATTACAGTAAAAGGGAAAGAGCGAGTGACTCCTTACAAAAAACGAGCGTCTCCTTCCAAGGGGACCGTGGCTTATCTATTCCATTCATGTAACTCAGCATCCCAGGAGTGTTGTAGAGGAGAGATGGGATTCCGTCCATGCTTCTCAATCTGCTCCTTTTCCTAAATAAACCTGAACCCTAAATTTATATTGACTTTCTAAAAGTGTCTCCGTCTGCCTCTCTTCTTCCACTCTTACTTCCTACACGAAACCCAGCTCTATTTATCCCCAAACTTCCATTTCTCTCTGTCATGCCTCTTCCTTAAGACGTACCAGGTCCTCGGAGCCTCTGTCCTTGCAGAACCGGGGACACTTGACTTTTATGTCGGTTGAGTCTTAGCCTCAATTGTCTTTCACTATTTTTATGCCCTTTACATAAAGTCTACTTAGTCACTTCATAAAACTCTTGAGTTGGAGACCCTTACATTGTCTTTAAAAAATATTTTTTATTAGGTAAGTGTCTTGTAATTTGTAGGGATAAGCCAGTACTTATTGGTAACTGAAAACTGTCTCTCTTGGCCTAGATGAGACAGGAATTCTCTGAAGAAAGTTCCTTTGCTCATAGATAAAAGTGAGTGTAGACACCGCCATCACACTCGTAAAGCACAGCCCCACGAGGCGTGGCCATCTGCAGTTGTGTTTGTCTCAGTCCATCTTCTCTGAGGTCTGGGTTTCTCACTGGTAAGGCACATAAGAACAGTCATTATACTCAGATTGGTCTCAGGTGCTCTCACCCAGCAGCACAGCCCTGCAAATGTGCAGACCGCAGCTGCGCAGCCCTGCAAGTGTGCAGACCGCAGCGGCGCAGCCCTGCAAGTGTGCAGACCGCAGCGGCGCAGCCCTGCAAGTGTGCAGACCGCAGCGGCGCAGCCCTGCAAGTGTGCAGACCGCAGCCACGCAGCCCTGCAAGTGTGCAGACCACAGCGGCGCAGCCCTGCAAGTGTGCAGACCAC
>NW_022196903.1:138124533-138129861 GCF_008632895.1 Mastomys coucha | reverse complement strand
GGCGCAGCCCTGCAAGTGTGCAGACCACAGCGGCGCAGCCCTGCAAGTGTGCAGACCGCAGCGGCGCAGCCCTGCAAGTGTGCAGACCGCAGCCCTCCTAAACCAAGTTGAGTCTGGTGGCTTTCTACTGTCAGGACCTGACACTTTGCACCACCCTGTGTAGACAGAACTGGAAGAAGGCCACTGTGCCACGGCTCCCTTTGCTGTCAGTGTGTGAGTGACAGGAATCGTGGCCACCTCCATGAGACTGCACTCTGAGGCTCGCTGTATACTTTGGTAGGGATTTTACTGTCCAACTTAGCCTTACTGAATCGTACTCACGTATGATCTTATTGCAGGCGTCTAACTGTCTCCTAGAAAGCTTTAACCTGACATTTGTTAGCATGGTTTCCAAAGGCCAACACGTGAAGGGCATCCTATAGTACTTTTGAAAATGGAACTGGGGTGTGGGGATCAGCTGCCTTCTGGCTTCATGACCTTGAACTGTCTACTGATGCTATGCTTAGTTAATCCAACTTAGCCACTTATATCAGGTATCTCTGTGCCCAGAGGTGGCAATGCATGATGAGAGCAGTGTCACTGTCTCCACTTTCTATCTTGCTTTCTGTATTTCTACTTCTGGATTTTAGGGTTTCACTAATAACAACAGTAACAAAGTGGAATTCAGCACTTTGGTCTTCCTCCTGGGAACCATAGAACTACAACGATTTTAGAGACCAACTGAGCTAGTTTCCTTGTCTGATGACCAGGGGTCAAGTGGTGCCATAGCCTAGAATATTCAGGCACACAAGGCTATGATGGAGAACTGTGGAAAAATCATCTATCATTTCCAGTAAGAACACTGATGTTCCTGTGAACCACATGCTCCGGGGTTTCATCACTGGTGAGACAACCAGTGGATAAAAATCTTCCCATGAGTGTAGAGAGATAGATCTCGCGACAAAGACCTTTGGTGTCTCCTTGGTGCTTGAGCAGGCTTTTCTACTACTGGGTGAGACCGTTGCTGGGTAAACACAGAGTCAGAACCCTGACTTTAGGAGTGTGTTAGTTACACGCAATAATGTAACTATGTAGTGAGATTACCAGGGGGACCTAAACAACTCTAAGAGGATTTATTTCAGCCATTCCCACCCTTTCTGTGTGTTTAGAGGCAATTTTGGATAGATTTTTACTAAGGAGTGCAAAATCTTTACAACCTCTTGAGTGCTGAGATCTCACATGGCAGCAACCTATAAATACTTCCTCAGCTTGATCCACTCTGGTCTTAGCTGGTCACCAATGTCACTGTTAGCATTTCATTTAAATCACTTGATGATTCATGTTATTAGTTGACAGTATGTACTACAGGTCTGGGAGAAGTTTCCTGATGGGCATGGTGATTCTACAGCCAAATCCTCAGGAGGAAATGTCTCCCTGGTTCTGAAGCTTTCATCTCCCTTCCCTTCCCTTCCCTTCCCTTCCCTTCCCTTCCCTTCCCTTCCCTTCCCTTCCCTTCCCTTCCCTTCTCTTTCCTTTCTTTCCTATTTTTCGTCTTCTTTGTTTTTGTTTTTTGTTTTTGAGGGAGGAGATTTATGCGGGGAGGTCTGAAGTCCAAAATGTAAGAAAGAGCTTGCACTCCGGCAAGTATCTACCCCAAGTTAAGGACTCTACTGATTGTCGTTCCAAAAGCCGTAAGAGGCAGATGTCTCTCGGTTTAAAGATGAGTAAACTGAGCAAGAGAGAGTCTTAACGCTAATGGCAGAATCACTCTTCAGGGACAAGAAACAGATTGTTTGGAAATGTAAAGTCTGTGCTATGTGCAGCAGGAGTGAAGGCCTTCACCGGTGGGCCGGATTTCTGCTTCCTTTTCCGCTGGTCTAGAATGAACAAGGAGGGTTCTGCCAACACCCTTTATATGCCTAAGAACAACAGCAAACTGGTTCCTTCCTTTGAGCCCAGGTCAAGCTGTACAGACCACAAGACAGCTGATTGTTTATACCTAGACATTTTAACTCAGTTCCACTTCTGCGTAAAACTTTTTCACGTTAGGAGAAAGATCTGCCCCTCGCTCTGAAACAATTTGTCATGTATTTTAAGGTCCAGTGATAATCGGAATCCTATGGAACCACAGATAATGCTCAGCGCTCGTCCCTTTATCTAAGCCCGGTTTCGTTTGGCCTTTCTTACCAAATCAAAGCACGGGGCTTTCTTTCTGTCTTTAAATATGCTAAGGAGCAAATAACGGTGAGCTCACATCTATTTGAGATGTAGGCTAGCACAGCTAGAATTTAAACTTTTAAGAATATCCATCCCCATGGGATTTGCTACCTCACCATGTTGGTGTTGGAACCAAATGCCAGAACGGGTTAAATGTTCCGGAATCACCAATGATAACATGTTTGTAGTTCTTAACTTTTGGACAAATATCCAACTTTCTGTCAGTTTCTCTGAGGAGTGCTTTCAGACATATTTCTAGGTCTCAGAGTAATCTGACTGTTAATGCAATGCAAACTTGTTAGAGTGGAGAGCGTGTATTTATTTTATTATATTTTTTTCATGGAGGAAATTTTAGTGCTTTTCTTTCTTTTAAACTGCCCACAGTATTTTCTATTCACAGATGTTCTGTTTTGAATAAGGTCTATCAAAGTGTGAAGCTGGATGGATACTTTTCTTCCCTTTAAAATGGAATGGACTTGCTTTATGCAGTGTTCTTAGGTGAATTTTCTTGTTTAAGAAGCCAGAATACAAGAGAGTGCTATATTAGTGTATTATTCTCACAGCAAACAAGCCCTGTTCTGTTGCTACCTGCTTGGCCATTGTTTCTGATTGTGTGCGCTGTGCAATGGTGTTTGGATGGCTTCCTGCTCTCCGCCAGCACAAAAAGGCATTTCTGTTACAATGGCCCCTAACCACACAATGACGGCATTAAGGATTTATGTGGAGGTTTCATTATTTTCTCCTCTTTTGTTCCTTCCAGGATGTCTTCCAAGCGCCCAGCCTCTCCGTATGGGGAGACAGATGGAGAGGTAGCCATGGTGACAAGCAGACAGAAAGTGGAAGAGGAGGAGAGTGAGAGGCTCCCAGCCTTTCACCTTCCCTTACATGTGAGTTTTCCCAACAGGCCTCACTCTGAGGAATTTCAGCCAGTTTCTCTGCTGACGCAAGAGACTTGTGGTCCTAGGACCCCCACTGCTCAGCACAACACAATGGTAGGTTTCTTATGGTCTCCCTGTCTGCCAGGCTACTCCTCTAATAGCTTGGCTTCAGTCTTTTGCTCGAAATGATCATGTGTTTAAGAACCACACAGACGACTCACATTAGGCATCATAGAATTCCTTCCAGTGAGTTGATTCTGCAAGGGAACATATTGATATTTAGCTCCTAGTGTGCTTTTTGAGGGACCTGCTTCGGACACATCGTTAGGGGGAAATCCATACAAAAGATTGTGTTAAGATGACATGGCTAAAGTTAGCCAGAATCAAATTTGGCTTCCTGTTCTTCTTGATGAAGAAACACTAGCTGTATCTGCTTACACTCATCAGTGTTAGGCCTCATGGGTCAAACTCTTCAATTATTTGACCATATTTTCCCGCCAAGAATTTTAGATAATGTAATACACCTATATGAGTGTGAGCATTTGTGTATGTGTGTTTGTGGAGGGAGGGACTAATCCCTCTTTGGTACCACAATAATTCACAACGTTCACAATAATCTAGTAAGGTAGCATTAATAATTCTTTTATATTTGAGGCGACTGAGACAAGGTGAAGTTAAAAGGTGATCTAGGTCACAGAACCAGGCCATTTACCCGGACAGACAGACTCCAGATTCTGTGGTCCTGACCTTTGTTCACATGAGCTCAGGCAGAGTTTATATGTACTTGTCTGTCACTTGGCAAGCTTACTCATGTTCTCCACAGTTACTCTCTCCGAGACATACCATTCTGTTCAAGGCTGTGGCTCTGGATCTTCTTGTCAAATAGGAGAAGGGAGCAGGTGGGTAGGAAACACTAGGTCGGCATGGGGAGAAGTCAGATTTCCCATCTGCTATTGTGTCTTTCTGATGTGCTATCGGTTTAATATTTTGACCACTGCCTGTTCTCGGGCAGTTCCATACTAAGTGTGTTTCTTGGATGGATTTTTCCTGTGACAGTGACATACATACGAAAGTCTGAAGGGCTGAATATAAATAGTGATAGCTCAAAGAGTGGCCAAGATAACGATAAGATAATTTTAAGCACACTCAAAGATGAATGAGCCTGAGAGAGGCAGAAAGTGGTGACACTGGGAATGGCGTGAAGTTCTGATCTGTGATTTGTAACTCGCCTAGAAATGGACAGGGAATTCTGTTTATGAGAGTACAGCACAGGATACTGAGATGGCTCAGCATGGAAGGAAGCCAGACACACAAGCCTAACAACGGTCGCTCCATCCATAGAACTCATTCTGGAAGGAGAGAATCAGCACTTGGAGGTTGTCTTCTGGCTCCCACACATGCCTATGTTTACACACAGGCACACAATAACAAATTTAAAAAATTAAAATAGTGGATCTGAGTAGTGCTCCAATCTCCAGTGAACCCTGCATCAGATATGTGACACACAGTGCTTGAGACCCCACTGTGGAATATGTTATTGGGGTTTAAGCAAACAACCAATTCCATATTAGTGAGATCAACATTTGGACTTTCTTGCAGCACCTGAGTATTTTCTGAGTTTGTTTCTACCTCAGATATTTCCTTCTTCACCTGTCTTTCTCTTCTTGAGGTGACACTTGAACATGTTGTGACCCTAATTTCTAAACCCCGTGTATACCATTCCCAGACGTCCATAGGACTTGTTTACATAGGAAAGGACTAAACCCTAGATCGTCTCCCTCACTATTCAGTATGCATGCCATGTTGCTTCTAGAATTTAGCCCGAACTCTTCACCTGCGTAGCAGGTCCTGTAAGGTACCACCCATGTGATAAGGTTCCTTCTGCAAACTGTGTGGGACTAATGCTTTGGCCATGCCCAGTTTGGCACACAGTTATGAACATAGCTGAGCATGTCTAAATCTCCTCCGTGGTATATCTTTCTGTTTCTTAAATTTCATGTTTAAGGTAAATTTGCTTTTTCCACAGGAGTAGGTGAAAGGTCACTGCGTTTAGATGGGTTCACTTAAATCTTGGACAGTGGAGAGCACATTGTCCCTTCACCTATTCCACCACCTTCTCTCAAGCTCTGCACTGTGACCTTGTGTGCTTGGGTGTTTGTCTCTCCACGGTGTGTATGGTGTCTCTTGTTCACACACACACACACACACACACACGCACACACACACGCACACACACGCACGCACGCACGCACAC
>NW_022196903.1:138120164-138124334 GCF_008632895.1 Mastomys coucha | reverse complement strand
CACATGCACACACACACGCACACACACACACGCACACACACACACGCACACACACACACACACACGCGCGCACACACACAATTTTTAGACTAAAGCATGAAGTGATATTCAGTTCCCAATGACTTGATAAACATGTGGGTTGAGATGGCTCAAAAAATACTAAGTATTTGGAGGTAATGTTGCCAAACCTGTCAATTCCTGGTGACTATCTTCTAGAAATCTCAGAGCAGTAGGGATGTCTACTACTCTGGAAGAGTCTGGAAGACTCAGGATGTAGTAAGACCTTACAATAAGACCTATTATGAACACTTATCAAAGTGGCTGCATGTATTTATGGTATTATTACTCAACATGAATAATTTCTTTTTTATAATACACCATTGTCCTTCTCACACAATAGAGTCTTATGATTCATAAGGAAATATATTCTCTACATTTTTACTCAGTATCATTGAAAAAAGAGAATGCTCCATAGCCTTTGTATTGTAGAGTGGTTTCTGAAAGGCTGCCTAGTGGAGTCAGGGAGAGATTTTCCATGTAAAACTTCAGTTCAAAGATATTTCCTGAGATGAAAACTTCGCACACTCTATGTCAATAAAGATGAGAAATTCTGGGTCCTGTTTTTATCCAGTTTGGAACTGCTAAGTCTGACATCAGAGCCAGCTAAGGATGTGAACCTGTCTTTCTGAACTCCTGCTTGTTTTCTTAGTGTTTGGAGAAATAAACTAGATGTCTACCTAAGAGACACCCTGGGACAGGGTAGCTGTAACCAACACACTAGATGTCTACCTGAGAGACACGCTGGGACAGGGTAGCTGTAACCGACACACTAGATGTCTACCTGAGAGACACGCTGGGACAGGGTAGCTGTCACCGACACACTAGATGTCTACCTGAGAGACACGCTGGGACAGGGTAGCTGTCACCGACACACTAGATGTCTACCTGAGAGACACGCTGGGACAGGGTAGCTGTAACCGACACAAATCAGAGTCTCTGTGCACTTTTGACTTGCTAGGAAGAATTCTGTTGTAAGCTCGTGATGTACATGTGGCAGTATGAGACTGTTGGATATCTAATCTTTGTGGGCCTAGGCTTGCATGGGTAGAGTAATGGCAAAGCGGGTTGCTGCTCTTTGCTTTAAAGAAGTCCTCATCACTTTGACAGACCCCAACTCCCTGATCATTACCAACAAGCTGTGTGAACGAATGGTTCCTCCAAGAATGGACGGGCCATCCTGATCTTTAACCTATGGATAATAAAAGCCCTCCTTTATCTTTTGTTGGTATTTTTTCTTGCTTACTTGCTTGTTTTTCTGTTTTTGTTTGTTTGTTTTGACATTTTTACGTATATGTGTTCTGTATATAGGGATTAAGTGTCTCTGTATGGCTACATCTGTGTTCTGCTTATTTAAATATAAATATAAATATGTGTACATGCACACTTAGATGCAAAAGTTGGACATTGGTGCTTGCTTGGACATTTTCTGCCTTATTTTTGAGACAGGGTCTCCAAAAGTATGTTACACTCACTGGTCTTGGATGGCCTGGCTGGACATCGACCCCAGAGGTCCTCCCTGGTGCTAAGATTCCAAGCACACGCTGCTACACATGATTCTGACATGTGTGCTTGGCTCCAAGCCTCTGTCCATGCAGCAAGCACTCTGCAGTCCAAGCCATCTTCCCAACTCTTGGGTTCTCCTTTTGTTTTGACTGCTTCTTTAAAGTGGGCTTGGCTGTTGCCTCAGAGTTTCAGAGACAAATGAGTGGCCCTGTGACTCAGGCTAACCTTAAGAATATTCTGATATGGACAAGCCGAATGAAGGATGCAGGCAACCTCCAGCAGGCAGTCTTGTGCCAGTCAGTGCAGGGTGTGTGGGTATCAGAGGGATGGGAGCAGCTCTGAGGAGACAAGGGACCTCTGGTGCTCACTGTGGGGTAGCCTCTGGAGCTCGTTTTCTGTCTGGTTGCCTGCCGCATCTGTTGGTGAGCTCTCAGCTCCGGTGCAAATGTGATGTGAAATGAGACCACCACCACCCGTGGTTCCAGAATAATCTGTTGTCTATTTTTTTTTAAAGCCTGTTCTGCTCTTTCAAGCTTTCTTTTGATTCTTTAAACCGTTCTTGTTTTGAAGGAACAATATGTTATTTTCAATATAAATTCATTGGAGTGCCTTGCTCTAGATGTAACTGAATTTTATTTAAAAAAAATAGCTAAGTGCATAGATACTTCTTGTTTTCCATTGTTTTGGGTCCAGCCGACAGTCTTGTACATTTGAAATGAGTGATATCTGTGAGCTTCACCTTAGACCTCTTTTAATAATATAAAGTTATAGGTACCTTATTGACTCTGACACTGGCTCAAGGAATTCTGAAGCAGTCAGTCTCCTGAGTCACTGGACCTAAATTTACACCCCACTGTACCAGGCTGCATGGATAGCGTGTGTGTGTGTGTGTGTGTGTGTGTGTGTGTGTGTGTGTGTATAATATATTATAGATGAAATATATTTTAGTGTATCACTTACAGTTGCTATTTATGATATTTCCCTGGAGATATTCAGAATTCTGGGTCTCCATGGTCATCTTGTACTCCTACGGTGTGTGTTGGAGTTAGTGCGCATCTATACTGTATAACCGGAGAACACACAAGACAACAATTAGTCTGAGTCTACTCCCGCCTCATATCCATCAAAGAAATGAAATAAGATGCAATTTCAAGTTAACCTTGCATAAAAGACACAATGTCGGTCTTTTGAGGATAGTGTGGTAGCACGGCTCTAGTATAGGAAAGCCAGCCTTAGTCATGGAAATAAACACTCGTCTGATGGACTAAGAAGAGAGGAAGGAAGAGCTGAGATGTATCCAGGCCCATGGTCTGCACTTCCATTCCTTGTAAACTCAAAGTTATCTTTATCTGTTACATTGTAGCTGTGACTTTCAATGCATGTTACATGAATTTTGCTTATAATAGAAGAATCAATTATGCATTTTTGATATGTATGATAGTGTTACCTATGGGAAGTTATTCAAGAAATTTAAGGAAAAGAGAAAAAAAGAGAAAAATGTGTCATTCAAAAATAAGTCACAGAATAAAAACTTAATTGTGGGGTGGTAAAGATTACTATTCTTATCCCATACTTTCTATAAGCTTTTCAATATCTAGTGCTTTTGTGCATAACACTATTGAGCTATTGTGGCATGCTAAACCCTGCTATTGTTAAGCCAGGGTGGTCCTTGTGCTAGTTGTAATAAGGAGAATTTCATTGTTTAGGGAGAGCCCTATCCCATACTTCAGACAAAAGTGTAATTACGTTTGAATGACGTGGACATGGGACACACTCTTGTTTAATAGCATAGAGAATAGATTTAGCAAGATTCAGATAAAGTAAGCTCACAGGCTGTTATGTGCTGGGTGGTAGTGTAAAATTATGATCACAGGTGGTATCATTCCACATGGAGAACGATTTCACGGGTTTATCTCTAACCTGTTGTAGCTGGAAGAGATAGGTTTCTTATCTGAACAAAGCCAATCCAATTGCAACAAGGTAAGAAGCTGACAAGTCTGCATTTGTTTCTTTTTATGGTAAATTGATGTTTATCATACAATGAAATTACATTGTTACAAACATTCCCCTGTATGCATTGTCACAAAATACCCCCTGATGCTATTTATCTGGACACAGTCCGCACATGTGTTTGAATAGAAGTTCAGTTTTTCTATGTGTATTGTGCTGGGAAATGACCCCCATGGCTATCAGGGATAGAGACAGTGAAACAGTTGTCAAGGACCCCGGAAACTGCTGAAGAAATTGGGCAGTTGATCATTCTGTCCTGTGTTCTTGTCCTTTGGATCAGCTTTGTGGTAGGAGTGGTTGGCTCCTAGGAGGACACAGAGATCTTGATTCTGTCTGGGGCTATGACTCTGTGAATAAAGTACCTTCCTTGCAAGTAAGGACAAATGCTGGGCACAGTACAGTCAGCTTGGAATGGGACTGGGGGGATCAGTACCAGGGAGAGAGACAGGAGGATCTCAGGGCCCACTGGTCAGATGGTCTAGCTAGAAGAGCAAGCGCCTGCCTGCTGAGCTGCCGAGTGAGTGAGTGAGTGAGTGACCGCCAGAAAGTAAAGTAGAAATGACTAAGGCAGCATTTTCAACAGATGGTGCTGGCTCA
>NW_022196903.1:138093172-138118668 GCF_008632895.1 Mastomys coucha | reverse complement strand
GGGGGAGGCAACAGGGGTTTATTTTTGTTGTTTTTGTTTGTTTCTTTGTTTTTTGGAGGGGAAACTGGTAATGTAAAAATTCGCATGTAAATAAAGAAAATATCTAAAATAAAATAAAAAACAAAAAGAAATGACTAAGGCATTTGGTCTTTCTGTATGAGGCTTTAGGTTTAGAGTTGAGCTAGGGTGCTCACCACACTATAATAAATTGGATTAATATGAAATGTTGGAATTCCTGTAGAGATGATTTTCTGTTGAAAGGTGAGTGAGATTTGGGGTGGATTAAAGTAGTTTAATCTGAGATGGTCTCTGGGTACTAGGCACCCGGAATATTTAGAGAATGTATGTATGTACACATTTTTAATTTCCATTGTAGCCAGCTCCTTCCATTGACATTTGACTTTGAAGTTTCTTTAAACACTTTAGCTGGCCAGAGATAGCTCAGAGGAGGACAAGTTTCCCCCTACCCCCTCAAATAAAGTTCCAGTCACATGCATGCTGTAAAGTGTTTAACCTAAACATGGGAAAGTTGCTGAAAGAGGTGACCCACACCAAGCATGGTAAAATCATCTCTGATCTGTTGGGGTTTGCTGTGTTTGCTTGATTTATGGGGTGACCATCTTTGCTGCATGGGCCGAGTGGGGGTGGGGGTGGGAGTAGGGTGATAGCATCTGGGGATGAGATGCCAAGGCAGCAATGACTATAAGGAACGAGACTGGTCCCCTGCTTGTCGTCAGTCCTGACTCGTGCAATGGATAGGTGTGCCATTTCTTAGTCATAGACTAACTTCAAGAAAGAAAAGAGGTAATCACTCATACCTGGAACTATTGAGTAATGACAGGTTTGTGTGCACAGTAGTCTATAGTTCATGGTTACTTTTGTATTCTTCATTTCTTCCTTGCTCTCTGTTCCTCTGTCCCTCCTCTTCCCTTTGGAATGTACTAATAGCCCAAATTGGCCACAAGCTCCTGGCAATCCTCCTGCCTCAGCTACTCAAGTACTGAGATTACAGGTGTGAGCTACCATGTCTAGCCCGAGAAACCTTCCTAATGAAATACCTTGTGGGTCTCCATAGGGCCACGATCAGAAGACACAGGCAGGAGAATCCATCAGCAGAGAGCGCAGTGGTTAGCTTCCTCCTTCTTCATAGGCCTGGGTTTTGGAGAATTGCCAGTCCCCACTGTGGCCAGTTTCAGTTGCTCTTACTGTATGTGATGGCTGAAGCTCTTGCTGCTGAAGCACTCAGCAGCCTTCCTATAACACAGGCATGTGCTGAGTTCTCCACAGATCAGTGCAGGGCATTCGTTCAAGTGTTTCTAAGTCTGTGTGCCTCACTCGCCTGGCCCACTGCTGGCACTAAATGCCAATTGATCGTTAATATCTTCATTTGGCGAGCAAGATCCTGAGACCTTTGTTGGTTCCAGAGTTCCCTTTGCAGCTTGTTCTTGATGAGCGCATGTCTGGGAATTCTGCTTCAGGGGACAGGATGCTGCACTTCCTGGGGCACTACAGCTTTCGTTTCACTTTAAACACAATTTTACTCTTTTTGATCATTTCTCCATTTTTGTAACTGGCTGTTCCATTTTTGAATTGTTAAAAATGTGAGAATTCATAGGGGTGGCTGGAAGCAAAAGCGGAGAGTAGAAGGTGAGAACGAGAATGGGGTCATTTCCGCAGCGCGACGGTAGTTTGATTCGGTAGTGGGCATGGGACTGCACGGTCCTTATTTCTCATTTCACCTCTGTGAAATGCAACCACCTGCAGGGTCAGGGAGTCCCAGAATGTTCCCAGTTGGGATGCTTATTTCCAGAGGCAGGGAGAAACTCTGAGATCTTAAGAATTCACTTGTTCACCTGGACTGAAACTTCGAGAGCCTGTCAGTCAGAGATGGGGGCTGTGTGTCTGAAATTGTAAGTGTTGCCATTAGAACTCTTAGCCTGAGAACAGTGTCAGCCCAGCAATGTTCGAAAGCGGGGACTTTCAGGGTGACTTAAGGAAGCGGGGACTCTCCGTGTGATCTAGATTGTCTCGTTTTGTTAACATGACTTTCTTCATGGGTATATAAGGAAACAAACGGCCAGATCAGGAGACCATGAGTTCAAAAATAGAACATTTTCTGCAGTGTAGAAAAATTTAAGGGAACCAGAAAGTGTAACCACACTTGGGAGGCTGAGGCAAGAGGATTGCTGTGAGCTAAAGGCCAACTTGTGTTACCTAGTGAGCACCAAGACTGTCTTAGAAGAAAACACAATAGAAGACAAAATGGGGATGGGTCAGGGAAATGACTTCTTCAGTAACAGTGAGGACATGAACCCAAAGAGTTTATTCCCCAACAGCGTCATGCCAGGGGGATGTTAAAGCAGTGTGCACAATTTAGATCCTCTCTACCATAATGTTAGAATGTTACTCACCATTTAATCCACCTCCGCTACAATGTTAAAACATTGCACAGAGTTTAGACCGCCCTCTACCACTTCCAAGATGCTCAGCACTGGGATGGCCCAAAGCTGAACTCATCCTTAGATTTGATCATCTTGTGCAGCCCTACCCCTGTCCCCCACCTTATTACTTACTCTGTTAATTTTTAAATATTTATTTTCATTATCTTTTCATTATTTGTGCGGGTGTGTGCCTGTGTGTGGCCTTCTGCTTGTGAGTACTGTACCCACCGAGGCCAGAAGGAGGGTTATGAACTCACTGAAGCTGAAGGTACGGTGGTTGTGAGCCATCTGATGCGGGTACTGACAATCAGGATCAGGTCCTTAGCAGGACTTCACTGCTGAAGTGCAGCCCCTTTAAAGAGTAAAATCTGGTTTTTGTTTGTGTGTGTGTTTGTTTGTTTTTTTTTTTCTTTTCTCCATTCCTTTATGGCAGAGAAGTTGTATGGTGCTTGAAATCAGACAAAGCCATAAGACTAATTGAGCTGACAGTTGTAACTAGACTGCTTGGGCACATATTCTTTTTATTTGAGGGCAAGAAGCTTTGATTTTTAAAAATAGTCCATATTTAAGAATGAACCACATGACCAAAGGAAATTCGACTATAAGGAGGTCAGCCTTGACCAGTTGGGACCTTGGCATCACAAGATCAAGTCCATGAACAAAGTTACTGGTCTGTGCTTGTCATTTAGTCAAGGCTGCCTCTGTGGCAGGAGGGGAGACACTCTAATCATTATGCATTGGAAATGTGTCCATTCATCATCTCTTCCTAGCCCTTAAGCACCAAACCTGTCTTGAGATAAAACAGAAACAACAAAAAATTGTATTTGTTGATAGCCCTAAACTAGAAAACAATCTTCTAGGGGTTAATAAGAAAATTATAAAAAGAGATGAGGTATAAAAGACAGGTCCTTCCATACATTCCAGAATTGTCTTGAAGTGGTACTGATTTGTGTATGAATACAAATATGTACTGCATAAACATCAATACCTGATATCAACAACTGACAGAAAGATAAATTCAATTCTTTGTGAGCATAGTAAGCTTGGTCACTCTCCCAGCCACCTGAAGCCCCATCTGTGTGTATAAACACAGGTCTTGGGAAAGAAGGGGCTCTAACCACACATGTAGGGCTTCAGGGCAGTGGTTAGCAGGTGCCTGGGCTACAAGAAGCAACTCTGAGTGACTTCTGTGAGTTTCTCATAAAATGTCAGCCTGAGAGAAGACACTCAGATCTCTCCAAGTCAGAGCTGCTTATGGTAGCTAGTAAGAGGTGCCAGCAGCATGGTGACCAGTTCAGATTGCAGCGGTACACACCACATCACTGCACTCCCTGCTAGGCCCGCTCTGGGAGGTCACATACTATCCTGTCTTGAGCTCACAGGAGCAAAGCAGCCCTGTTACTGAAGAGACTTATCTCATGAGGAAGAGTTAGAATTTGGGTTTTGGACTTCAGAGTCCAGATCCTTAAGAGCTGTGTGAATTGGTTGCTCAAATCCTTTTTATAAGAACATCATTTCAAAGGCCTTTAGGCACTCCCTATGGCCAGCAGGTGGACAGTCTTGACTTGTTCATCTATCCAAACTCAGAGGTTACATGAACTTTGGCATGTGAGGTATAGGTGTGTGTTCTCATACTTGTGGGGGACAGAGAGAAAGATCTGGCTGTGGTCCTCAGGAGCTGTACATGTTATATTGTTTGTTGGGATAGGGACAGAGCCTGGAGCTCACCGAGTAGGCCAGGCTGGATGGACAGCAAACTGGGGGAGTACAGCTGCCTCCCTCTACCTTGCCAGCACTGAGATTGCACATGCAGAACACCATGCTCAGTTGTTAACATGTGTGCCCAGCGCTGAGCTAAGACCCTTGTGCTAGTGTGGAAGTTACTTCATCTCACTAGTTCAGATTTGTTCACAGAGCTCTGATGTAATTACAGAAGAGAGTTGGCTAATCTTTGGCCTAACACATCAGTATCACTCCACGAATATCTAATGAGGAAGTGGCTGAGGGGCTAAGGAGAGCCAAAGACATTAAGAGCATATGCTGGCTCTTCTATAATAGGCACTGACTCCCAAAACCCACGACAAGTGGACCATAATACATACATTTAACTCTGGCTCTGGGGAACCCAACAACCGACACTGGGGAGGTCAGCATCTCACTCCATGGTAAACAAAGTACTGATGCTGAGGAGTGTCATGCCTCAGTAAAAGCACCTCTGAGGGCAGTCATAAAGTGGAAGCTGAGAGCCATTCATCCATTAGGTAAGAGTCTTGTGCCAACATTGGGGACACACTGCGAGAAATAGTCAGAGGACTTCATCACTGGTGGGCAATATCAAATGTGCTTGCCCATCTCCCAGACCCCAGGCTGTGCTGGACTCTTAGGGTACCCACTGGGGATCACTGTGTTGCAGCATATAATTCATAGTCACTGGAGTGATGCATCATGGGCCATGTGTCAGCCATTGTGCCAGACTCTAGGGCAATGGTGTGGAACCTTCTCCTTTAAATGTGTTCACATCTCAGGTTCAAGATGGAGAGACCTTGAAGATGCTTTCAGGACCTATAGGTCAGATTACTGAACCATTGAAAACCATGACCAACACGTTTAAGGCTCCTGCTGCAGCTAGAGTGGAAATATGGTACAAATCAGTAAAGACTGATGGCATCCACTGAGCATGTGCCAGGTTCTGGGCATGTGTGGGAAGTCAACTTTCCAATTTAGCAACCAAAGGCAAAGAAAGCCACAGAACTTAGACGTAAGCACACATACCCACACTCACATGGGGTGTGTGTGTGTGTGTGAATTATAACTGAACCCCAGGCAATAGATTCGATTCCCAGCACCAACATGACAGTTCACAGTTGTTAACAGCCCCAGTTCCGAGGGATTCGACACCCTCTCCTAGCCTTGAGGGTACCGCGTGCACACGGTATACACACATATATACAGGTAAAACACCCATCCACATAAAATTAACTAATTTTAAAATTTGGGTGTATGTATGTTTACATGTGTGTGTGTGTGTGTGTGTCTGTGTGTGTCAGAAAATGATAACCCTTCCTCGGTATTGACTGTAGCTGCTCCAAACAGCTTATGATGAGACCAGTACAAGCCGGGCATTGAGGCAGTCCATGATTATAGGTTTAAGTGTTTTGTTTTGTTTTTTTCTGAAGTGTCTCCGTAATGTCTAGAAACTCATTTTCTCTTAACACATGACAGGGATGTTGATGCTTTTTAAACAAGGCTTAAGTAATTACTGTGTCTTCCCATTTCCCCCAACTTCCGGGCACTCTAGAACGTCTGGAAGTTCTCGATCTTTGTGGACAGAGCTCAATCCTTTGTTTATGACTATTGTGTTTACTGCTCTTGGTCCTTTGATCTCCGCGCTCTGATTTACCGACAAGAACAGCTTGAGAGGATGTGAGGAGGAGATGATCTGAGGCTCTGTATAATGTCACAGCTCGCCTGTCAGAAATCTGACATACTGCAACTCAAACTGACATCCCCAGCCAAAATACCCATGCCTGTGATGCTAGACCCCAAGATGAGATGTCGGTCTGTGATGCTAGACCCCAAGATGAGATGTCGGTCTGCCTTTGTTTGACAGGACCCAACTTGGACTTCCCACTTACCTAATGGGCTCCCATGGCCCCCTTTTAGGTCCTCTACTTTCATTTTAGTCTATATCCTCTTTGGTGATTCTGTAATTATTTTTGTTTTACATAGAGAGAAACATGCTCCCCTTTACATATGGTGTTTTTGCTTCCCACAGGCAGAACTAGACAGACGCCATCCTTCAAAATTCCAAATTTTGTTCAGCTTTACACTCTTATGCTTATAATCCCAAGTCTCTCTAAAATGTCCTTACCTAAAACATAAAACACTTCATTGTTTGATTACCAGATTTATGCCAGCAGCTTTCCTAGGGATCATCTGCAAGTGCAACTTAGAAAGGCGAGCTTTACGAAGTGAACCTAAGAAAGTAAATCTGGAATCCTGAAACATCGGTTTAACCGCTGCTCTTGACAACTTAACATGACAGTCTGAAATATAAAAGCTGATACAAGTGGGATCAATGGATTATCTAGGTCCCGGGATGCCTTCCCGTAAATTAGGAGACATGACAGACTGGCTGTGACACGGGTGTGTATTGTGCATCCCCTGTCATATGCAAAGTGTTAGGCTTTCAGAGATTAGCCCTGAGTGGATGTGGTCTACCTGTGCTTCAAGCAGAGAGGAGCACATTGCAAGGGAATGAATGAGAAGGAGAGGGGGTGAAGGAAGGGCAGGATTTGCACGTGCAGGCTCAGGGGGCTCTGTCACCATGATTGTATTAAGCGATGTGCAGTGCAGATCATCTCCAACATGTCCCTGGATGGCGGGAGGTTTACAGCCTCCAGGAGCCCCGATTACTGCTTTATCTTGTCATCCTAAATTAACATGGCAGTGCACAGCTAAACTATGCTGACCTCTTCATCTGGGGACATCGCTGCCTAGAAGAGAGATGGCATTTAAGTCCCGCCCCCCCACACACACCGCGCGCACACACGCACACTCTGCAATACCTCCTTTTCATACTCTTAAAACATTTTAGAGTTAAAATGGCCATTTTGGGGAAGAAAAATGAGAGTTTAGTTGTGTGACATTCTAAAAATGTATGCATCAAATGATTTCCCATCATTGCATTTATGAGTAGCTGATTCTTCAGACAGCCTGCTCATGTTGCCGATCTCTTCTCTGCTCTCCCTGATCTCCAAGTGGTGGGTAAGAGATGTGCCATGAAGTCAGTCCCATGAAGAGGCAGAGAGCCCCTCCCAATCCTCCCCTCCCCCTGCTGCCAAGAGAAATACATGACAGTGTGCTTCAGCGAGAAGTGCGAGGTCTCCCTTCTTACCAGGCACTCTCTATTTTATTAGGATGAGACAGACAGATGGACGGACAGATAGACAGACAGGCAAAGGGATAAACATGCAAAATGAAAGGAGACTCCAGAGTTATTTTGTGTAGCTCTTCTGTCAGACTTCAACTGTGTCTTCCAGGTATTTTCTGCAGTCTACACATAGGATGTACAAATAGCAAATTTTTACACTTATCTTAAAATATTGACAAATAAATCAAGGACCAATATGGGAGCTGGCTAAAGGACCAGACCAAGAAGGGACCGAAGTCCAACAATGTGGCTCTTCCTGCTCAAGCCCTAGCCCAGCAGTGAGCATCTCAGAAGGATATAACCCTGGGAACCGCTCCCTCACTGACCCTTCTTATCCTGAGTATTAAATCACTTTAAAGGCTGTAAGAGGAGCTCTGAGGGATCTGGAAAACCCCTCAAATGCCCTAATTTACGGAGTCATACTGTTTGTAACCTGGAGACAATGCCCCCAGTTTCATTATATTCCCCAAGGGGCCTGAAAATAAACCATGGCTTCTTAGAGCTCCCTTCTGTCTCCGGTGTCACTGGGAACATCTGCACACTGGACCAAGCATCCAGCAAGGAAAACACTGGCTCCCAGGCACTGCTGCACTCCTGCTTGGAGTCCACGGGCTTCATGCTGGGGCTCTCCCTCGGACAGCCACACTGGAGTTGGCTCTTTAATCTACTGGCTCTTGGCCAAGTACATTAGCTCTTGGGCAGTCAGAGGGCCTTTCCCCCTTTTGATCTGTCTCTTATTTGAGTAAAATTCATATTTATTTCCACAGTATCCTGGATCCAGCATGTAGGTAGAGGAAACAGACTACATTTAACTTGAGAGAGTACTGCCTGGGACCAAAGCAGCTGTTCCTCTCTTTGTTTGTAAGCCATCTTACCTGAACCCTGTTCTCTCTGTGCCTAGACTACTAAAAAGAAAACATCAGTGTACAAACAACTAAGTAGTTCATCCCACCCTGTTCCCCTGAGACCATGTCATCAGCTATGGAGGACCCTCAGTGTCGTAACAGTTTGCGTCTTTTCAGTATCATTGTAAACATCATGCAGTTTCAAACGGAAGGAAAACAGCCAAAACTCTCACCAAATTTCTTTCATATACACCATATATTATTTTAGAGTAAATGGTGAAAAAGAACTCTTTAAAGCCGTCTCCTGAAGTTCTCAATGATCAGTCTCCCTTGGTCTATTCTGGGCTCACATTGAGAGGCTAAGTTTAGGACGCAGAGAAAGAATCTTGTCAGAAGCACGAAGCTCTTTATATTTCTTGCGAGTCCATATTTATTTAGTAAGTAGACTTAACGAGTACCGTATCTATTTATCTACTAAAACCTTACAGGATTTGTTAGATATAAATTGACTTTATGAAGAGTGGACATAGTTTATAGCCTAGGAAACAGCCCATCAGTGGGTGATGGACAATGATAATCTCGCTGTAGGAGACAACTTTAGAGGAGGAGGAACTAATAGGAGAAAAGCAAAGCAGCCCTGAGAAAGGAGATTGACAGAGGGCCAAGTGGCCTGCAGTAAGTGGAGTTTAGTGACATGGGTGGTTATTTTTGAGGATCTTAACTTTTAGAAAGTTATTGTCCCATAATTTTCTACAAAGGAAAACACACCTATCTGGGTATGGTGGCACCCATAATTCCAGCACTAGGCATGTAGAGAAAGAGAGTTGTGAGCTCAAACATCGAGTCTTGGTGGCAGAGTAAGATATTGTCTGAGACAGAAATAAAGTAGAATAAAGGTAGAAGATATAAAGGAAGGAGGGAAGGAAGGAATAAAAGTTATAAATATCTAAAAAGAGAGACCAGGAAATAAGAGGTAAGATCAGTTGTTAGTTTTAACAATAAATATAAATAAGTAAACTTCAGAAAATAAAAAATATTGCTCTTCTCTGGTGTTGTTTAAAGCCTGCTTCATTTTCCTTAAAGGCAGACACAAAAGTAGCATGGACTGTTGAAAGTGTTGAAAGTATAAAGAGGAGTGAGAATAGAGTAGACACCCACCGGTGGGCATCAAGCACAGCAAGACAGTCATAGAACAAGGCTGTATGTGGTTCCTGGGACAGTCATTTTACATGGCTGCATAGCAGAACATGATGAGCATTTATGAATTAAGTGAAAATGGTGATAGTAAAAAAATAGTGTATAGATTTTTAAAATGTTCTTTTCTCTTTGAAATTTGTATTCTGTGGACCATGAACACAAGACTGACTTATTGAGTAGCCCATCTGAGCACATGCAAAGGATTATGCTGTTAAATGGTTCTTATAAAATAAGAAAAGGTCGTTAAAGCAACAGCTTAGATATAACTGATGAAACCTCACACAAGAGGATTAAGTTCTGTGGGGATGTGTGATTCTAAACAGCCTTAGTTTCAATTGGAATGTTTGGAGTTAAGGGACAACCCCACAAGATGTCACTGACAGTCAACTCTAAAGGTAAAGAGAATTCCCATAATGCCTAAAACATTGTCAAGAGTGAAAAAAATTAACTGAGCTTTTTCACAATTAGTACAATCAAATTTTTCCCTCTCCCCAAACCAGTAGACTCAAAATAGTTGCTTCTACTGTATTATAATAGACTGCCCTTTCCTCTGAAATTGAACTTTGGCAATATCACTTCCTTGATTATTTTTAACAAGTCTTAGGGCTTCCAAAATCTTGATTTGAATTTAAATATTCTCCTGTCTCATCACACCTCCTCATTTCTGGATTCACTGTTTGCCTCTGTGAATTCATCTTAGGATCAAGAAAATCTTGGAGCCATTTTTCCAATGCCCACTCCCTGTAACAATAGCTTCATTCAGTTCCTTTCTCGTGTACTTGAAATACTAAAAACTCTTTTTATAGCATAAGCATTTAAATATTGACTAAGACCTCTCATGTCTTCACTGAACCATCTTTAAAATTTTTATTATACTTCCTTGTGTGTGTGTGAGTGTGTGTCTGTGTATGAGTATACATGTGCCACAGTTCCTACATGGAGGTCAGAGGACAGTTGGAGTCAATTTGCTCTGTTGGCCATGTGGGTCCTGGCAGTTCAATTTAGGTTGGTGGTCTTGGTCACAAACTCTTTTATGCATCAAGCAATGACACTGGCCCTTAGCTGTCATCAGAGGAGCACTTTGGAAAGGTTTTACTTCTGGTGGGCTCCCTCATTAAGGTTCCCAGAAGAAGTGTCTGTCTGTATGTCTCTTTATCCTGCCAACTGAATTGCCAGAGTCCTCAGCCACCAGAGTGGGGTCTAACCGTGAGACCCATTTCCTCTTTCCGTTACTATCCTGTCCACGTCTTAGACATAAAGAGACATTAACTCTTCTGTCTCAGTGAAGCTTTCCCTTGCATCTCATTGGCAATGAGTTGTCTTTCTGCTTCTGAATCCAGGAGAAGCCCCCAGCCCTGTTTTCCTTAGTATACCTGGTATGACATGGCTACTTTCCTTCTCCTGTTCTTTCTTATTCTTTCCACACTGGGTATACAAGAAAACACACTTTGGGTGAATCATCATCTCCCAGAAAACTAATATTTTCAACTTTAGTTTAATGTCAGAATATGCTCCAAAGAGTGGCACAGTCAACAGTCCTTGCATCAGTGACCTTGCTCCTGAGAAGGGAAGCTCACTTGAGGAAAGCTCCCAGAAGCCAGACTGCTCTAGCACTTTATCGTGTTCAACAAGGACAGCCCGGCCCTTCACAAACCTCTTAAACATCCACACTGTCCTTATACGCAGGGGCAGATCCGTGCCGTGAGATGGCTGTGTAATCTATAGGACACTGTAAAGAAATCGCCCTTTCTAAAAGCAGAAATAGCACAATTTCAAGAAAACTTGTCATACGACAATGGTGTCATGTGAAGAAAATAAAGCAAAGCCTTGCTGTTGAGCTGAGGACATGATTTCCGTGACGGTAGGGATGCAGACAGGCGTAAGCAAGCAGTAAGCTTTTTGTATCACCGATGACAACGGAGGTCAACGTTGGTCTTGGAGTTGAGTGTTCAGCAATGTGGGGTTAATACTAAAATCAAATATCAAACCCAAGTACCACTTGGGGGAAGCACATTTGCATATTATCTAAGAAAGATGTAACTGGAAAATGATTTTTTTTCTCCATTGAGGCAATCTTACATGGGGAAAGTAAATGTCAGAATGAACGGTGCTTTATTTTAGAGGTTTGGACAGAGGAGCAATGGTCATTTTGACTACTTTATGTAAGTGGGCGAGGACACTTTATCCCCCTGGTCTAGTTTGAATTTGTCACTGACTGTAAAGGAGATCAGCGGGCACGTCTGTCACCCTCTGGTTTCCAGGATGTATCTGGCTAACCCCGCTTCTGAGATTGGAGCCATATGGAGCCTTCAGAATTCCTGTGAAGACAGCCATCCTCCCAACTGTCTAACAGTGAGGGCACATGACTAACTGTATAGCAGAGCATCCCAGCTGTGTCACAGACTGGTTATTAAGTAGTCCAGCCAAAGAATAATTTAGTATATACATTTGACTGTGATATCACAGCTGAAGAAAACTATGGGGATAAAATGAGCCCTCGACTAATGTAAATTAATAAACTCACTGGGTTTTAAAGGATTCTGCTGCTAGTCTTGGCATAAGACAAACAGAGTTATAACATTGTTGTCTGCTTTGTCTAGTACTAAATATTAAAGAGGATCAAGAGCAGTGGTTCTCAACCTGTAGGTCATGGCCCTCTTGGGGGTCACATGACCTTTCACTGGTCACATATGAGATACCCTGCATTTCAGATATTTACATTACGACTCATAACACTAGCAAAATTAGAGTTATGAAGTAGCAACAAAAGTAATTTTATGCCTGGGAGGTACCATAATACAAGGAACTGTATATACAGGGTCACAGCATTAGTAAGGTTGAGAACCACTGGCTAGAGAAATGGCTCAGTGGCTAAGAGCACTAACTGTCCTGGAAACATTCTCAGCGTGGTTCCCAGCACCCACGTGGCAGCTCACAACTGTTTGTGACACTAGGTCTAGGGGATCCAATGCCTCTATGACCATCCGGCATACACATAGTACACATGTTTACACACAGGCAAGACACTCAAATTAAAAAACAAGTAGATCTTCAAAAGCAAACAAGAAGCTATGTAAGAGAGATGAAATATTCTAATATCTAGTGGAATAACTACTAAAGGAACAGAGGTTGTAGCCCGTGTTTGCCTAAGTCATGTTTTTTTTGTTGTTTTTGTTTTTGTTTTTTTGTTTTTGTTTTAGATATTAGTAGTGAAAAATCATAAAAGTATTGGTTAGCAAGTTGGTGGCGTCCAGGTGGACATATATAATGTGCACAAGATTTGAAGAGAATAAACTCTAACAATGGAGCTAGCCTGACAAATTTTACTCAATGATCAGAAAAATGAAAACAAAACAAAACAAAAACAACAAAACAAAACAAAACAAAACACCAAAAAGCTAGTAGTTAGGGAGAAAGCTGCCCTGTAGAGTAGACCAACTCCACCACAGGCAATCTTAGGCCTAGAGCTGACTGTACACTCCAGGCCCCAAGACTATGTATGCTTCCATTCCCTTTGAAATCAGAAAGGAGACTGGAACATTTAGTGGGAAGTATTCTCATACACACTAATATATTTGTTTTTATACTGACTGGGTCATAAAATGTAATTCAAAATATTCTTCTTTACTTATTCATTTATTCCTTTGGTATGAAGGATGGGATTTTTTTCAAAGGCAAAAATTCATAGGGTCCTAGAAAATAATGACATGGCCCTGGGAGGGGGGTAAGATACAGAGACAATTTTGTTAAAGATGTGTAACCAAGATGTGTTTTTCATGCAGCATCTACCTCTCCGCCTCTTTCCTGCCTCTGTGACTTTCGCTCTCTTCTTCTGGGCCTGACTTTCTTATTTACAAGTCTGTTTGTTGTCACAGTCCTTTGTTAACTTGAATCATGATGTAAGATGGACTATCTGATCCCAATATTCCTCCCCTGCCTAGTGTAAAAACAAAGATCGGATTATGTCTCATTTTAGACCGACATCAGTCCCTGTCTGCAGTGCATAAAATATGGCAGCTCCCATGTTACTGAAGATTTCCAATAAGCACAGAATACAATCAATAAGACAATATAATTTCTAAAGTAAAATAATGGGAACGTTATTAGTTTAATACCATTTTTCTTAGTACACCTCTTTAATCTTCCCATACTTGCTGAATACTGTGTTCAAAACCTGATGATAAAATTAAAGTCTGACATAATAAACCCCCAAACTAGATTATTTGTATTTGAAATGTTTGGGTTTAATATATGAGATAGACATAGGTGTTTCATTTCTTTAAATATTTCTCTCTAAGATATTGTTTATTATTTTGTCAGGAAAATATATCCCTTCCAGATTTTGCCTCATTTGAAAGACAGTAGTCCCTTCATCTAGTTTCGAATAGTTAAGTATTTCTTTTCCACTAAAATAGCTACCAGATTTCCATGGCAGATAAGGGGATTTCTATATGATCCCCATAATTAGAAAGAGATTTCCTTAGTGAGTGAAGAGCCTTATTTATTCACCTCAGTTGAAGGGAGAGCTCTACTCACAGCAAATCTCTATAAAGAGCAACAGTGAGTGGAAGAGAAGGAGCGGACGGTGCAGCTCAGAGTCACTGTGAGAGAATATAACCACAGAATGGCTCAAATTGGAACCCAGCCTATGCAGAAGAAAGCTTTCCGTTGAGTCCCATTTCACACCCAAATGTTAAATCTACATGATATAGGGAAAGCAGGTGGACTATCTGCTGGTGCAAACCTCTCTGCACCAGCCCAGGTTTGACAGTGTAAGTGGATCTCTATAGGGTACCTGGTACTGCCTAACTACTTCTGTTGTTCCATTTTGCTGTATCGAGAGCATGTGTATATCTATGTGCATTTTCATATAAGCTCATAATCTGGTAGGATATGAAGTAGAATATGTGTGATTGTGATTGGAGACTTTCTGATATTCATCCTCCTCCTTTGCGTGGTTACCTGCCTGTCTCTCTGGAGGCGGGCTGCATGAAATTTGGGGAAACGTGTTAGACACTTGGAAGGCTTCTGGGCTTCCATAGGGACCGGTTTCCCTTCAGTACAGGAAACATCCTTAGAGAGGAGGGACCCTTGTTGATGGCTTGTCTCCCTCCTCCCTCTCTGTCATATTTTAATTGAATCCCAGAGGGTTTCCCAGACTGTGTGAAACCAGTGAGCAATAGTTGAATTTTCTCTGAACTCAGGACAGATTTAAGCACTTTTTTCTTCTTTCTATTTTTAGTTATTTCTCCAGTTTCCTCCTGATTTTATATAACCTGCATAGCTTTAATCTTCGTAGTCTACTTCCAATGCTGTGCACCGCCAATAACCTGTACCCTGAGTCATGTGAAAAGGAAACGCTGGTAAGGGAGGAGGTTAAGTTTTTACCTAAGCCTTGATCATCTTTCAATTCTAGCAGTAATAGGGAGGAAAAATAATTACACTTTAATTTGTGATGATTGAGAATCTCCTATATATTAAACGTATTCAATGCCCACATGAGAAAGATATGTTCTTCCAAGCCACCAAGAGCCCATACTTTGGCATCAAAGTGGAAGTAACTGTGCAGTCCCAATTGAGCCCATGACAATTCTGTGCCAAGAAGCATATTTGAGGAGATCCTTGACATAGTATGGGAGTTTGTAGGGAAGAGAACATCACTTTCCTGACTGAACAAATGAAAACCTACCATTTTCTAGAGCAGTACCATAGAAGGTGTCTATTCTGTCCCCAGTGATATCAAACTATGAGATAAGCATGCAGGGAAATGTGACAGTGAATACATTCCACTGTGTTAGCATGCGCTATAGTACAAACAAAGTTTACCCACAAGAAGGCTATCAGCTGTGTGCCATAGAAGGGCTTCACACTGAACTCCATGTGCATTCTCGGCAGCTTTTTTGAGGTTTACCGCTTCCAGAGTTATCCTACCACAAGACCATGACATATATCCACTGCACACCCACAAATAACAGTTAGATCTTCAGCAGTATCATTGCCCCTAGAGGCACACAAGTGGAGAGGTCAAAGCAAACCAACCCTAGAAAATGAAGTATTTAACCTGAGCCTCCAAAGATGTGTTGATTTGAAACTGCAAGTTGAGGTGGGGAGCAGATAAGGTGATGGAGACATCTAAGCAAAGGAAATTGGTGCCCACCAGAAATGGATCCTATGGAGATGTTCTACAGTCCTCTATATAGAACCTGTATTATGTTGGTCTCTAGGAGACTGAAATCACATGTATGGAACAGCAGGCAGCTTAAATTGATGGATGTGGAGTGCACTTTCAGAGAAAGACTAAAAAAGATATATGGACTAAGAGTTACATTGTGCCATTGTCAATGGCTTCCTGTAACCTTTGAGGTCTTCCACAAAGCCACTGCCACAGCCATTTTACTGACATGGATGGAATGTGGAAAGTACAGACTCTAGACATGACACCAGTGACAACAGACTTGACTTAGAAGGCTGTGTTCTAATGGGACAAAGCTTAAAATGTCAGCTGAGGGCTGGAGAGATGGCTCAGCAGTAAAGAACGTGTACTACCTTTGTGCATAACTCAAGTTCTCTTCCCAGCACCCACACCATGGGGCTCACAACTGCCTATAATTTTACCTCCCAGAGATCTAAGCCTTCTGGTCTTTGCCATCACCTACACTACAGATATTTATACATAGACATAATTAAAAATAAAGATCAATCTTTAAAAATGTGCCATCTAAGATACGACTTGGAAAGCTTGAAACTCTGACAAATTTGGATTGGATCATCAAATTATTAGCAAATCATTAAGGGTTTTAAGGCTTCCAAGTGGCTTCATTAACGTCTCACTTCCTAGGTTAAGGAATGATATGTAGTTTAGTTTGGACTTGAAATATTAATGCTTTGGAAAAGTCTGTTCTAGGTCTGTCTTCACACCACATCCACAGAAGCAAAACTGAACCAGGATTCACTGTGCTATAAAATGGTAACACAGAGAGACAGGTATCCAGTTTAGGGTAATCCCTTAACAATTCCAGCGTATCAGTACTGTGAACATTATTAGTGGAGCATATATAGTAAGCATTAAAAACAGACTCTGATGAGTTTCCCCCATGTTATAGATCAGAAAAATACTTGCACAATTAAGTCAGACTTGGATGGTGCAGCTATGACCACAGGCATAACAGCAGATTCTGGAAAAGCACGGAAAGCAAAGAATATCCATGCTTCCTTTTCTCACTCAAATATTCAAATAAATAACTTATCAACATAAGTGGAAGCATTAGTAATATATTTTCTATCTGTAAAGTTACCTATTCCACTCAGACCAGTCAGAATACAACCAAATCTGAGAAACAATTCCACAGCTTGGAGAATCAAGAGAAAGAAATCCTAGCTACTTTGTCTTTCCTAGAAGTAATGTTCAGTGGGGCAACAAGTCATCAGGAAATCTGATTAAGCATTATTCATTTAAATCAGTCAGGGTCCTTACACGTTCTTTAAAAGATCATAAGAAAAAGAAGGGAGAGGAGGATGGCAAAAAACCTTGAATTTTCATTTCTTCCCACTTGTAATACCTGCTTGGCACTTATTTAGTGTCTAATATGGACTTGTGATTTGCAGTAAAAGTCTCAATTTTTACTTAAACAATAGATTCACAAACAGAATATTTATTTACGCCAGTTCTGTTACTGTACTAGCTTGAACACAGTTTAGATGTGGGATGTCTCCCACATACATAGCAGGAGACATCTCTGTGCACTGCCTAGGAAAACATCCATGCCTTCCTATCGAGACAGAACTTGCTGCTTAGTCAATTTTAGCAGTAGCAAATAGTACAGATTCCTAATTTATCTAACTATAAATACAGATGTTTTATGTGCTTTTCAAAGGGTGGAATGACAGGAATTTTTGGATGATAAAAGGCCAAGAGTAAAGAAGCTGCCTGCTTGTGTGTCTCCTTGTAGCAAGTAGCCACAGATCTGTGAAATTTTAAACCTGGCATTTGATCAACAGCTCTTCTTTTGTGTTAGGAAAATTAAAGTTCAGAGAGGTCTGGAATGCTTGCCTGAGACTCAAACTAGTGATTCAGGAATGAGTAAGTCTAAGAGGAGAAGGGAGTGAGCCCAAGTCTGCAGTGTGCACAGGAGATGGCCTTCCGACTTACTTCTCTTTATGTATCTGTTGAGGTAAGGAGTGTTTAAGTGATATGCTTACAAATGGAAGGGCACGACTGGTACTTTCTTGACGAGAGACAGAAAGCTGAAAAGTCTCAGCTTAGAGATCAGACTTGAAATTGTTCAAGTCCCAAGAGATATTTATTAAAGAAATGGTTACTGAAAACTTGTAATTCCCTACAGATCAAACCTATAGATGTATGAGTTCTAAAGCTTAACATTTTCTTGGAAAAATGTTAGGGCAGGGAAGTTAGAAAGCAAGGAGTGCCTGGTCTAGGGAAAGGCAGGGGTGACGACATGTTCTTGCAACTACAGAACTGAGAGTAGCTTGTATGTCATCCAGAGCTTTCCAAGGTCTCCCTGTAAGCCAGGTAGGAGCCAAAGAAAGATTTTTAAATCATGCAGTGTCAAGATAACTTTCTACAGAGAAGTAGGGGGGGGGGAGAGAGAGAGACAGAGAAACACACAGAGAGAAACAGAGAGTGACAGAGAGACATTAGGATGGTAAGATGGAGCCCATGTCAACTGGGACCTCAGCTGTTGGGTTTACTGAAGAGCACTGGAGCTTTACAACATATGGCTGCTCTAAGATCAAGGGCAGTCAGTAAAGGCGATGAGGACACACTATTCTTGCATGCAAAGATTTTGTGAGTCCTAGACTGAACCATCATATCATTTGTATTTCTGGACCCAGGATAATGATTTTCAAAAAGGAGGTTAACAAATACTGTGAGCATGCTTCACTGGTGGGTTAGACTAGGGTTGGGGGGTAAGGGGTTGTAAATGTTAACAACGCTATTTAGAAATTAGACCAAATTGCTTGGTTTTTACTTAGAAATATAAGTCATAGAAGCAGAAGTGTAAAATGCTGTCAATTAAGAAGAGCAGAGAAAATTGAAATGCTAATGAAGTACATTACAATGTTAAGCATTAAAAAATAGCTTGCAGGATGGAGTGTGGCATAGATAGGGTTAACACAATCTTTGCTTAGAAGATTAGATTAAGGTCAATGGAATTCGCCACAGTTAGGTGGTTCTCCCTGGTGAGGACATGGACATCAAAGCACAGGGGAGGATGGAAAGATGTTGATGCCCATGGTCCCTTACCCAACTAGACCCTGAGCTTAAACTCCATTTCAACATAGCAAAGCAGTGATAATAGTTTCTACGTCCTAGTTCTCTTTGGAGACCAGCGAAGTTGCCTCCTACAGCCCCATGGAATCGGCAAGTTGACGTTTCCTAGGGTGGGTCTGCCATCTTCTTCAGCATCTTCCGGGGTTCTGGTATTACATGAGGATGAATTGTGTTAGGACCTTGTCATCTAAGCCCATTCAAGGAATCCCAAGCCCAACTGCATCAGAGCAGTGTATGCGCGGCCCTGGGAAGAGCTCTGAACATACACAGAGAGAGGCTGCAGGTTATTGAAGCAGTCGGCTTGGAGCTAACACTCAAGGGACATGTTGAAAGCTGCACATTTCTGATCACTTCCAACTCCGTTCAACCCTCGCTCGTGAAACCCTGCGGTCGGTCGGAGCTTGATCCCCGTCACAGACCTGCCATTCACACCCGTTCACATGCACAAGGCTCTATTCACTTCCAGGAAATCGGCGGCTCTGTGGAACTGGGTAAGAATTTGGCCTCAGTAAGTGATCTGAATGAATGAATTTGGAATTGGCAAGAGCATGTAGGCAAGTGACACATTTCCTCAGGATCTTCATGCTTCAAGACCTCAGGTAGCAGGAAAATTCTGTAGGAGAAGCCAGAGAGTCCTAGCAAGAGTCCTCTGTAAGTCGGCTCCAGTCTCCGTCGATTACTCTGGTCATCCTGAAAGAACAGGGAGGGAAAGGATAAACAAATATGTACACATTTAAACCCTGCTCTCAACAAAGCAAAAGACCAATGATAAAAATGAAGTTTTATCTAGTTAAAATGCTGGTGTTAAAAGCCAGAACTGGTATTCCTGTCTTGGGTTAATATATGTGGCTTCTTCATTTTCTTAGGTAACCTATTTTAAGTTGATTTCAAAAATCACGTTTGTTTCTTGAGACAAAGTCTTACTGTGTGAAACTGGCTGGCCTCAAATTATGGCAATTCTTGACCTTAGTGCTAGGATTAGAGGTGTGCACCACTACCTCTGGTTTATTATTCTACTTTAAAATCTGGGTTTTCATTGCCTACACCAATGTCAGGTAAATGAGAGTCTTTGGTTTCAGCAGGTTAAATGTGCACACCTATATCGGGGCACCTCTTACATCCTAGTATGGAGAGAGCTGACTCTGAGGCTGAGAAATTTCTTCTCTTAGTATTATCGCTCTTGCAATTTTCAGAGGCATTGGGCCTTTAAAAAGGGAGAGATGTTACATTTTTGACAGCTTTTCCCTTCCACTGAGCGAAACAATAAAAATAAACACGAGACTGCGGCGTGGCCCCTGCATATAATGCCATTTGCATGTGATTTCCTCTGCTCCTCTAGATAATTGAATTTATTCAGGCAATTTATTTTTTAAATGTGCGGTCTCTGTGAATGGAAACATCTTAACTAAAGACAACCCTTTTATTTCCTCTTAATGAAATATATACATGTATGTGTACACGTCTGTGAGAACCAAGGGACTGAGGAGAAAATAAGAGACGAGCCAAAAAATGTACTGAAAATAAATATTAATTAAGGAGTTGAGGCCTGACTCTAGCAAGCCTGTATCTTGCCTTTGTCCCCCCCCCCCCAGCCCACTCCCTGTCGACGTTCAAGGTCCCTAGGTACTCTATGGGAGCTTTCTCATTATCTCTCCCTGTTTGATGGTGCTAAGTATAATAAATGGATAGCAATGGACTTTGGTAAGAGGCCTGTGTGTACGGATTGTCTCTGAGCTGGTGAGCAGAGAAGCGCTGGGCAGGTTCCAGTCCTGGGACTCTGGCTTCATACATATAAAGCTCAATGGAAAGGAGCAAACTGTGCTCCTCTGGCATGCAATGATGCTTGCAGAGCAAGCCCTTGTTCTCCTGGGGCATCAAGGATGGGGAGCATTTGCCTTCTTGGGGTGGCATTTTTGTGGGTTCCTGAGTACCACATGGGGGTCACTCACAGATATGTCAGAAGCATCGGGGGTCATTCAGAAGGTAAAGATTGAAATAGAATTATAAGGGGAAAATACTTGTCTAAGTCTGAAGATTATTTCTTTATTGTCTTTCTACATGCCCTAGGATTTAAATATGGGTTTTTAAAAATGTATCTACCAAAGATCTAATTTACTAATGGGGATAAAAGATACCTATCTGATCACCTTTCCTGTCACCTATAGGCACAACTGCCATGCTCACAGCAGTAGGTTTCTGCAAATTTGGGAGAATGTTAACAAGGGCCAGCCCCTCCTCGTTCCAGCGTCTATATGGCTGGACAGATGGCTAGCTGCAGTGGTCACAGGGGGAAGACCCGTGTGTCAGTCAGCCGCCAGGAAGGATAAAGAACTTGAAATTTGGGCTTCTGCATTTTTACTATATCGTCTTCTTACTTGTTTTATTCTATTTTCTGGAGTAAACTAAAGTTTTTCACTCATGTTTTATTATAAAGCCTTCACATTTTTTTTCATTTCATTCTTAGCTTTGCTTAATCTATAGTTATGCCTTCCTTTTATGTACACATGTTTCTTTGTAAAAAAAAATATCATATATACAACGCACACATACACACACAGCATACTTTATAAAATCATGAATAGTTCCTTTCTATGTGCTTTTCTGATAAATATCCCAAAATTTACATGGGGAATGCAAGTTCTGTGGACAGAAGATATCACCCACACTCAACTCTAGTCTCTGTCTTTCATGAAGAGGGTGTGGCCCTCTGCTCTGAGAATACAGCCTGAAGGCTTGTGACTGGAAAGTGGTCCCCACCTCTTCACCAGCAGCAAGTGGCTCCTGCATCCTCATTTCATAAACTTTGTTTCTACACCTCCATCCTGTCATTCCGAACTTACTGACACATTCTCGTTTTCTAGTCACTACTTGGGTCTACTGGAGGAGAGCATATGGGGTCTCAAACCTGTACCACTAGGGTCAGAAGTCAGGGCTACTTTTCCAGTAATGAATCACTTTAGTAAAATGTATTTATGAAAGCCGTTTTAAATCTGAGCACGGGACTGGGGTAGAAGGATTACATTCATATCTCATCCATCCCGGGCTACACAGCGAGTTCAAGGCTAACCTAGGCTATGGGTTATATGGAACCCTGTCTGAAAGCACAGCAGCAGCGAAGCTGGGTGTCGCCGTGCATAGCTGTCATATCAGAACCGCAGAGGCGGATGAAGACCAGAAGGATCTGGGGTTCAGGGCAGTTTAATGCATGGCAAGTTTGAGGCTGACCTAGGCTTTGTAAGAGGCCCTGTCCCCAGAAAACCAAACCGTGAAACGAAGCAAGCACACACTCTCAAAACACACTTTTCAGATACATAGGCTCTGTCTTGGGAGTCATGTCACTCTGCCCCGGCCTGTGCCGATACCAAGATCATCATTTCTACCTCACAAGCAGGACCCACGGTTTAACTCATAAACCTTGTCATCACTTTCTCTCAATTCTCTCTAGGATTTGAAAACTTAAGCAGTAAGTTTTTCTGCCTGTTCCATGGTACAAATAAAATTTATTTGAAAAGTCACAAGTACACTCATGTGTATCCTCTCCCACTGGAACAATTAATTACAAATCAAACAACCTCACTCAGGGGCTCTGACATCCAACCCCCTGCGGGGACAATGTGTCGATAGCCCTGCCTGCAGGTGTCTGTATGCCTTTTGTTCCATGTAGTATATTCCCATTCCTGTCCCCCCAGAAGTAAGTACTGTGGGAAGTATGAGGAGTGAACGAAGATAGAATAGGGGTGTGCACTGCACTGGGCTCTGAACAAACAGAATTCAACTGTGTGTGGTTTGAAAGAACTCCACAGTGAGTCTAACTCCTCTGCCCTAGACACTGGATGATTTCAAGTGATAGGTAAAACTAATGGCTCTTTCCAACATTTAGTTTTGCAGTCTAGTAGAAAACCTTTCTGGTCACATATAGCTAATGGGAAGAGTGTTCCATACAACAGGGATTGGCACCCCCTTCTGCTCACTCCATTCTCCTGTCCACTGCTGCTCAGCCTTCCCAAGATAACTACTTCCATAAGATTCCTTCTGAGAGCCCTCCATCCCATGCTGGGTCCTGGCTGAATTCCCCTGCTTCTATGATGCTTCATGAAGTGGCCATTGTATGTAGTCACACTGTTTCTCATTGGTCCTCTTCCTTCTTCTGTATCATGTATATACACTCTGAGTTCCCATGGGCCATGCCTCTGAAGTAGGCTGTGGGTTTTCTTCTACTTATTTCTTACAAGTTTAGATCAGGAGACCTTTCTATTTATTTCTCATAAGACCAAAGGGCTCTGTGCATAAAATTTTAATAAATTTGTAATTAAATCAATTTGTATTTATTGAACACTAATAGCAAGATACATGGTGACTAATCTAAGATGTTCCCATTGGTGCCGTATAAAGAGAATATTAAATAAGCAGTCTCAGAGCTGTGCACCTGGTGCTGAGGCAGAGAGCTTGCTATATCTTTTTAAATCCTAATGTCTTCTCTAATCTTCCCTATTCCCCCCTAGGTTGCTGCTATACAAATCAGCACTTCATAGTTGTTATGGTTACGAATTGCTTTATGTATATTTCCATGCCTCTAAAATCATTAATTGTGAACAGAGAGAACACAAGCTTTCTTTTCTTATACCTTTGGCACGTGTCACAGGACTTGAGTTGGCTGAGGAAGACAAGGTAGCCGAGGGATAGCCACCGTGGGCTTTAGAATTGGGTCTTGGGTTTAATTTCCTACCTCTCCATTTTCATCCATCACTTTTAAAGTAATGACTTGTAGAAACCTTACTTTCCTCACATGTAAAATAGGAATCATGTATCCATCATCAAATTTCTCTGAGAGTTATAAAACATTATAGTCTACAGAATCTTTCAGAATAGTCATCATTAGCTCCAGAAGGGGAACTCATGTTTGCTGAAATATTAGCAAGTGTGTAAAGATTTGGTATGTTCTTTTATGAAAATATTTTTTATAATGTTTTGTTTTCTCTAAAACCAACAAGCTGGATGCCACAAGACTGGCATAAGAAGAGTCACATAAAGACTGCTTTACCCCAGGAAGACTAAGGCATCCTTGAGTGGATCTGTGTTTGTGATTATTCCTCCTATTGGGTGGTTCTGACATGCCTGTCAAATGGACTCAGGACATTAAGATTTGCAGGACAAGTGCATGATTTATTTATGTGAGCCATTATGTGGAAGTATACGTATCGTCTCACCATTTTGTGTAAACAGTGAGCGGTAAGGCATTGTACTTTTGGTATTGCTATTCAAGGATGCTCCTTGTGATAAAGTTTCCTTTCAAAGCCATGGTGCTGCCTCTGCTTGGAAGTATGTTCTGATGTAATGTCTTAAGAAAATAGGCCATTCTTACTTCTCAGTGGGAAGCTAGGGTGCCTCTAATGGTGTGAGAATAAACTGACTTTAGGCTCTGGAGTTAGCCTGATCTATGGAGGTGAGCCCCATCTTAAGGAGCTTTAGTCATGCTACTGACAGGAAGAGAAAGTTGGTGGGTTTCTGTCCTTGTCCACATTGCTCTTGGGGTGTTCTACTAACTATATAGAGAGGAACTGCAGATTTAGTATATAAGAGTTCCTAAAATACTCATGAAGAAGGGGGACTCCTGATGTGCCTACCTCACAGAAGGAAAGAAAAATGTCAGAAAAATAAAAATACATCATACCAACTAATTCTCGACGTGGATTGATGAGACATAATATGACCCTCCTGAGGTTGTCCCCAGAACTTGACTTTTAGAAGTCTAATTTTGTGATGAGTGGTACTTGAACATTCTTCTTTTGATCATTTTCCTGATTTATCACTTTGTAGAGAACCATGAAACTGTGAAATTTAAAACTCAGAAAGCAAGGTGCAGTGCTGTGGTACAGTTCTAGATAATCCCTTCACACAGAGCCCCCAGAAATCAAACCCTTGGCTAATACAGATCTTACCAGAACAGCCAATGATGGCCTCTGACTGAGGATCCTTCTGCCTCGGCCTCTTCAGAGGATCATGCCTGAGTCACGTGAAAGAGTAAAGGCTTTGCCTCATATCATACAAGCACTGACCAATGCGAAGGAAATCGCGTGGGGTTGTAGTCTCTGCCTATACCTCCTCGTGGGGTCGTAGTCTCTGCCTATACCTCCTCGTGGGGTCGTAGTCTCTGCCTATACCTCCTCGTGGGGTCGTAGTCTCTGCCTATACCTCCTCGTGAGGTCGTAGTCTCTGCCTATACCTCCTCGTGGGGTCGTAGTCTCTGCCTATACCTCCTCGATACACTACTTTGCCTGATGACTCAGAATTCCAACACCTTTTAGAAAATTTAGGACTCACCCTGGGTCTCTCACATAGTAGACAATCGCTCTACCTCAGATACACCCCCAGACCCCAATTATTTCATTAAATTATCAAAAGCGTTTATTGAAAACAAAATGAAGTAGCATCAGTAGATGAAGGTAGTTGCCGCTAAGGCTTGAGGTCAAGCCTCAGAGCTCACTTGGAGAATGGAGGGGACTTGAGCCCCCCCAGATTGTCCCCTGACCTCCAGACTCACATTGTGGTCCCTGACTCCCCTATTGACACAGAGCAAAGGCACGAAATAAGTAAGTGAACTAGTGGGTCTCATTAAAAAATTTTAAAGGGAAAAACAAGATAATATCTTTTACTGTATACAAATTTTCACTAATGTTAAGTTCTGAACACCCATTATATATGTAACTGTGTGTACTGATATGAATTAACTATTTCTTTTAGTCCCCTTTTGGATAATGTTTTAGTGTTTTCTTCTTGTTGTGACAAAA
>NW_022196903.1:138092846-138093162 GCF_008632895.1 Mastomys coucha | reverse complement strand
AAAAATGGAAAAAAAAAGGCCCACAGCTTGAGGGAGAAAGAATTTATTTTGACTGAAGATTTCAGGCCCTTGTGACAGGTAGAGGAAGAGGCAGGGGAAGGAGGTGGTCTCACTTTCTTCTTCTGTCTGTCTAAGCTGTGTGGGACCTAAGCCCATGGGATGTTGTCACCCATATTCAGATTGTATCTCCTAGTACAACCTCTCTCCATCACACACACATACACACACACACACACACACGCACACATACACACGCACACACGCACACACGCACGCACGCACACGCAAACACGCACCCACGCACGCATGCACGCAC